>NC_084614.1:46594502-46757002 GCF_033978795.1 Nerophis ophidion
CATCTCCCCGGATTGTCAATAACCTAATGTAAATAATCAAATATATTTCTAATGTATTTACTTGTTCTTATGCTATCTGAACTCACTATGTACTCTGCTGGCTGTACATATCCTACCAAGTAAGACCTACACTGTTTCAATGTCCATTTCTCTGTTGATGCAATTGTTGATGACTGACGTACTGATACAAACCAAAGCTCCTCATCCCACCCCTCAGATTGTAAATAAAGTAAATAATTCAATGTATATACTATGATGATTAACCTGTGTGATGACTGTATTATGCTGATAGTATATACAGTGGGGCAAAAAAGTATTTAGTCAGCCACCGATTGTGCAAGTTCTCCCACTTAAAATGATGACAGAGGTCTGTAATTATCATCATAGGTACACTTCAACTGTGAGAGACAGAATGTGAAAAAAATCCAGGAATTCAAATTGTAGAAATTTTAAATAATTTATTTGTAAATTGTGATGGAAAATAAGTGTTTGGTCAACAATTCAAAGCTCTCACTGATGGAAGGAGGTTTTGGCTCAAAATCTCACGATACATGGCCCCATTCATTCTTTCCTTAACACGGATCAATCGTCCTGTCCCCTCAGCAAAAAAACCGCTCCAAAGCATGATGTTTCCACCCTCATGCTTCACAGTAGGTGTGGTGTTCTTGGGATGCAACTCAGTATTCTTCTTCCTCCAAACACGACGAGTTGAGTTTATACCAAAAAGTTCTATTTTGGTTTCTTCTGACCACATGATATTCTACCAATCCTCTGCTGTATCATCCATGTATCCATTTTGGTATAAACTCAACTCGTCGTGTTTAGAGGAAGAAGAATACTGAGTTGCATCCCAAGAACACCACACCTACTGTGAAGCTATCAGACTGCGTGGTCGGTATTAGTAGGTTTCAGTAGGCCTTTAAAACGGATCAATCGTCCTGTCCCCTTAGCAGAAAAACAGCCCCAAAGCATGATGTTTCCACCACCATGCTTCACAGTAGGTTGGGGTTAATGTGATGCAACTCATTATTCTTCTTCCTCCAAACACGACGGGTTGAGTTTATACCAATAATGGATACATGGATGATACAGCATAGAATTGGGAGAATGTCATGTGGTCAGATGAAACCAAAATATAACTTTTTGGTATAAACTCAACTCGTCGTGTTTGGAGGAAGAAGAATACTGAGTTGCATCCCAAGTACACAATTCCTACTGTGAAGCATGGGGGTGGAAACATCATGCTTTGGGCTGTTTTTCCGCTAAGGGGACAGGACGATTGATCCGTGTTAAGGAAAGAATTAATGGGGCCACGTATCGTGAGATTTTGAGCCAAAACCTCCTTCAGTCAGTGAGAGCTTTGAATGGTTGACCAAATACTCATTTTCCATCATAATTTACAAATAAATTCTTTAAAATTCCTACATTGTGAATTCCTGGATTTGTTTTATCATTCTGTCTCTCACAGTTGAAGTGTACCTATGATGAAAATTACAGACCTCTGTCATCATTTTAAGTAGGAGAACTTGCACAATCGGTGGCTGACTAAATACTTTTTTGCCCCACTGTATTTGTACCATGAATTGATTAACATGGACCCCCACTTAAACAAGTTGAAAAACTTATTCGGGTGTCACCATTTAGTGGTCAATTCTACGGAATATGTACTGAACTGTGCAATCTACTAATAAAAGTATCAATCAATCAATCAATCAAACATGGCGTTAAGTCAATTCCATTGTGGCCTTATAGGAAAACTGCACTTTTTTGGGAATTTTTGGCACTTTTATGTTAGACAAGAACACATGTATTTGTTTGCGCCCTAATTAATAAATAATCCAAGTAGGGAGATTAATTTATTTTGCCTATAAAGCGCTTTTAAAGAGGCACTACACTTTTTTGCCTATCATTTTCAATCTTTATGTGGGAAAAGAACACGTCTTTCCCTTTTCTGTGTGATCTAAATAGTAAAAAAAATAATAGTAAGAGGCGGCTAACAATGCAGCTGATGGGGATTTGATTTACAAAGCTCTTCAAAATATTTATTTTAAATATAAACGTAAATGTTGAATCTAAACCTAAATGTTAAATGTAAACGTAAATATTAAATGTGAATCTTAAAGGCCTACTGAAATGAGATTTTCTTATTTAAACGGGAATAGCAGGTCCATTCTATGTGTCATACTTGATCATTTCGCGATATTGCCATAGTTTTGCTGAAAGGATTTAGTAGAGAACATCGATGATAAAGTTCGCAACTTTTGGTCGCTAATAGAAAAGACCTGCCTTTACCGGAAGTATGTGTGCGTGCCGTCACGAGTTGCAGGGCTCCACACATATTCACATTGTTTTTAATGGGAGCCATCAGCAGTAAGAGCAATTCGGACCGAGAAAGCGGCAATTTCCTGTTTTTAATGGGAGCCATCAGCAGTAAGAGCAATTCGGACAGAGAAAGCGGCAATTTCCCCATTAATTTGAGCAAGGATGAAAGATTTGTGAATTAGGATATTGATAGTGAAGGACTAGAAAAAAAAAGCGAGAAAAAAAAGCGAGAAAAAAAAGCGGCGGCAGTGTGAGCGTTTCAGATGTAATTAGACACATTTACTAGGATAATTCTGGAAGATCCCTTATCTGCTTATTGTTTTAATAGTGTTTTAGTCAGATTTTAAAGCTTGTAAAGACATACCTAGAGGTCGGATGGCTGCGGTGAACACGAAGTGTTTCAGAGAGAAGCCGAGGAGCCAAGCTCACAGCTGCCTTTTAAACAGCTGCATCAGGACGACGAATAATCCAATGATGCAGTGGTGCAGCTGCTAATATTTCCTGACAGTCAGTGACGTCAGTCGTACGCGTCATCATTCCGCGACATTTTCAACAAGAAACTCGTGGGAAATTTAAAATTGCAATTTAGTAAACTAAAAAGGCCGTATTGACATTTGTTGCAATGTTAATATTTAATCTTTGATATATAAATCAGACTGCGTGGTCGGTAGTAGTGGGTTTCAGTAGGCCTTTAATGTGAGCGCTAAAACTCTTACTAAGTGTAAATATGAATTATTATAGGATGTCAAAATGTAACTAATCCAACGCCTCTCAGCCGCAAACCCGCACCCACGTCTCCTACTCTCAGTCCAGACAGTCCTATACCATTCTTACTGCAGAAGAAGAAAACATGACGGATGCTTAATGACATATAATGCCAATAAAGTTGCATATTTAAAAAAAAAAGTTAGCTCGAAACGTGTGAGTGTGCAAGGTGTGTTGCGTAAAGACAATTAGACACTCAAACATGTCGACGCTGCACTTCCGCATCTGACAATGAAAGGAATTGATTCCTACATTGAGGTGAGTGTGCAAGAACACACATATTTCTGTTTGCATGTGTCTTTCATCATTTTGCTGTGATGTTGCTTCAGGATTGTGTCCCATATGAACAATGCGGTCACTGTCATATTAGTCTGCTGCAAGCAGCAGCCGCTGACATGCTTGCTTTTAAACTGTTCTAAAGAATTTGTCTAAATTGTGAGCTAAATGGGAAAAAACACGATTGTAGAGAGTGTGAAGTCATCAGATTTGGACACGGGGCATGCTGATATGTGCCCCATAATATACTTATTTTCTATCTTCCTGCTACTTACTGCACGACACAGCAGTGCTGTCCAAGAAGCGTGATTTAAAAAGAAGTACATGCCAGGGTTTCCCCTTCATGTAGTTGATCATGGCCTAAAAACAGATTTAAGTAATATATTGTATGGATGGGCAGGGCAACATGGTGCAGAGGGGTTAGTGCGTCTGCCTCACAATACGAAGGTCTTGGGTTCGATCCTGCGCTCGGGATCTTTCTGTGTGGAGTTTGCATGTTCTCCCCATGACTGTGTGGGTTCCCTTCGGGTACTCCAGCTTCCTCCCACCTCCAAAGACATGCACCTGGGGATAGGTTGATTGGCAACACTAAATGGGCCCTAATGTGTGAATGTTGTCTGTCTATCTCTGTTGGCCCTGAGACCGGTAATTTGTCCAGGGTGTACCGCGCCTTCCGCCCGATTGTAGCTGAGGTAGGCTCCAGCGGCCCCCGCAACCGTACGGGACAAGCGGTAGAAAATGGGTGTATGGATGGATTGTGTGAATGTATAATAAAGTTAAAGTTCCAATGATAGTCACACACTAGGTGTGGTGAAATTAACATTTGACCCATCCCCATGTTCACCCTCTGGGAGGTAAGGGGAGTAGTGAGCAGCAGCGACGGCCATGCTTGGGAAGCATTTTTGCTAGACATGGGGGAGGCCCGATAATAACACTTTGCAGTAGTCGAGACAAAACGTAACAAACGCATGAATAATTATCGCAGTGTAAAAACAGTAACCTGCAATATTCCCTCTCACTGATGGGATTTGAGCACTTGTGCTCCCTTTGAGCTGTTAAATTTAGAATTGCCCTCATTCCTCAGGTAAAAAAAAAATGCTTGTTTTATGCTTGTTTCATTTGTTGAGTGCCAAGTTCACACCCGAATAGTATCAAGTTGGTAGCATGTGGATTTTCAAAGTTAACCAACTTAGTGCCAAAACTTTCTCCTATACAGGTGAGCTGTATGATTTATAACTCTGCATTTAATTTGACTAGCTCAAACGAATTACAGCAGCAGAAGCATCTTAATATCTTTCTTCTTTATTTTATGGCGGATGGCAACCAACATTATTAGCAGCTCAAGCTAGCTAACAGCCAGTAGCTGGCTACTCGTGACTGTTTGGAGGAGCAGTGTGAGCAAGGTGATGTGCCACTATGCGTGTGGGAGCGCCAACAATAATAATCTCGCAGATGCTTGGTTATTATGCAGGTCACATCATGTAAATAAAGCGTTGCGGGTGGTTGAATGATTGTAGAACCTTTTATCGATGTTTTACAATGCGTAAATTACCTGCATTAACTGGCTCTTACTAACAGTTTTTAACTACTTACAAAGCACATAAAAGGGAAAGACGTGTGTTCTTGTCATACAGAAGTATTGTGGATGATGGGCAAAATTCCCCCCAATAAGTGCAGTTTTCCTTAAAAAAACAGTGATAATTTTGTATCTAAACGGGAATCATCATGCTACAGTTTAGTCACTATGACCACCCTTCTTTCTTTTCATAGTTTATTTCGAACATGAGCACATTTACAACACAATACATCACACAGTTTCATATCACCTTACACCGCATCATGTCCGAAAAGGAGTAGGAAGAAGCAAAGCTTATTTAATCCTACCTCTTTCCCACGTCAGAGCGCCCACAAATATATACATTCATCTACTGACTTTCCTTACAGCAAAATGGCATCCGTGAATGAGTAATACAACAGATATGTAACACGTAATTAATTAATTCAGTCATTACCAACATACTGAGATGAAGAATATCTTATTTTCAATAAGGTTGAAAGTGTTTCTCATAATTCTTCTCTGTACTTTTTAAGCACTATTAATTTGAGCATCCTCTTAAAGTGGATCGTATGAGTACAATGTTTAACTTCTTTACTTAATCCATTCCATAATTTAATTCCACATACTGATATGCTTAAGGTTTTAAGTGCTGTACGTGCATTCAAATGTTTTAAATTAGATTCTCCTCTAAGGTTATATTTTTCCTCTTTAGTTGAGAAGAATTGTTGTACATTCTTTGGTAGCAGGTTATAATTTGCTTTGTACATCATTTTAGCTGTTTGCAATTTTATCAAATCACTGAACTTAAATATTTTTGACTCAATAAATAAAGGGTTTGTATGTTCTTTATATCCAACATTATGTATTATTCTAATTGATATTTTTTGTAACACAATTAACGAATGTAGCGCACATTTGTAGTTGTTTCCCCATATTTCTGCACAATAACTCAGATATGGTAACACTAGTGAGCAGTAGAGATGGATAGATAGATGGATGGATGGATAGATAGATAGATAGATAGTACTTTATTGATTCCTTCAGGAGAGTTCCTTCAGGAAAATTACCAGTAGGTGGTAACACTGACGCCATCTTGATTCTGGTATCGCTTGTGAGCGTGTGACTTGCAGTTCTTTACAAAAAGTCTAGGATCAGAGCAGCGTTATTCTGGAAGTGAGCAACCTTAACTCTCATTGATTCTTGTGTTGTAGTAGTAGTGAATAATGGCGACTGGAGCAACATCCAGATTGTTGTTGGAGCTGGAACTAACCGCTCATACGTAAGTTAATTAATGTACTTAATTTATTCTATGTCGCAGTTTGTAACTTCAAACACTTGCATCTAATTTTATTGTTGCCTATTGAAATGAATTAAAATCAATTTAAACAAGCTTTTAGATGAGAAATATTGTATGAAAAACAATATAAAATAAAGTAGTACAAACAACCACAGTAGTTTTATGTAGTAATGTACAGCATTTACATTGGAGAGTGGATTTCTAAGTTATCTCCTTCCAGCTACTTCTCCTTCAAACATACTGTCAGCTGCTTTTGCATATTTTCATGGATAAATGTCCACCATTTAGATATTATTTGAATTATCTTGGCTGGCGTTATCGACTCCTTCTGTTTAAGTATGGTGCAGACTAGCAGTGCTGCGCTCCAACTGCTTATTTCATGTTTTTGATAACTTATTTCTTTAATTCAATGAATATCATCCACTTCTTCTCAGCACTGTCCTTCACACTCACTTTCTTCCTTCCTATGCTTGGAAAAACGAGGTTAGTCCATCTCTAGCTTCAAGCTAATGCCAGCTTGTTAGACCGGCAGTTTTGGTCAGATCTTAAAGCATGACAAATAGCCAAAAGACAGCTTGCATCTCAAATATTTGTCGTTTGCACTGCATCTTATCCACTTAGATATTAACATAACACATTTTTAACTCGGCCATCTTTGTTGAAGCTGTTCTTCCGTTTAGTTCACCGCATATCAATGTTTTTTTTTGTCTGATTTTCTTACAGCTTCAATGCAAACAAAAAATGCCCTGCAAGTTTTTGGTATTGAGCCAGCTTCTCCATTTCACAGTTGTGTTCCTGGAAGCACCATGGATGAAGAAGAACAGTTTGTGAACATTGATCTCAACGATGACAATATCTGCAGTGTCTGCAAGCTCGAGACAGATACAGGGACCTTATCTTTCTGCCATGTCTGCTTCGAACTCAGCATTGAAGGTAGGAGCAGAATTTTACATGAACCCTTAGCATTCTAAAAATATATTACCAATGGAAATGTAACGCTGTCTTTAAACTATTTTTCAGTTAAGGCATGACTTTGGATTATTTTAAAGCTAAAAGCTAAAGCTTTTGTTTCGTAATTTCATATTTTGTTTGGGCTATCCTTTCTTCCATTTTCTCCACTTAGTGGACTGCAATATCACAAGTGGAGGATGTGAACATGGTAAACAACCAGGAAGTCTGGCAAACGTTGACGGTCTCAATTCACATTGCTCGAAACAGTTGCTGGAGGACTCCAGGACCCACGATTCCCTTGACTGCATGGGCTGGGTCCTTCTGAGGATGTGGCTGAAGAATTGAGACACAGCTATAGATATCCTATAACTGAACTTGATCTAGACACCCTCCGTCCTCCTGTCTTTTTCTATTGTGATTTACCTGCAAGCCCAGGTCTAGTAAAACTGTTTCTAGGTAAACTTATTGAAGGCTCCCCCCACAGGCACCTACAACGCCACGTCAAATTGCTGCACTTAATTTTAAACTGTAAAAATGACAAGCAAATGGGAAAAAGTACAAGTTGAAAATTAAAACTTGTGAAACACGAAAACAATAACAGCAGTGTTTCCCACAGGTCAGGCATCTATTTGTGGTGGTGTGGTCGAGCGGCGTGGGATTTAGGGGGGAGGGGGAGGCTGCGGCGGCGATGACCAAGAAGAACGTGGAGTTGGAATATAATTACAACACTTTATGTACATATTTATATAATATTTACATATTTATATACGTA
Organism: Nerophis ophidion; assembly: GCF_033978795.1. NCBI lineage: Eukaryota > Metazoa > Chordata > Actinopteri > Syngnathiformes > Syngnathidae > Nerophis > Nerophis ophidion. Next base: position 46,602,444 of record NC_084614.1, read on the forward strand.
ACTACAAACTCCATTCACAGACAGAGTCCCATTGCTTTTATGAGCGGTCGAGCGAGTCAAAAGCCAAAAAAAAACAAAAAAAACCCCATATATATATATATATATATATATATATTTATTTTTTATTTTTATTATTATTATTTTTTATTTATTTATTTGTGGCGGCCGTAATTCTTTCGTGGCGGGCCGCCACAAATAAATGAATGTGTGGGAAACCCTGAACAGTGTACAAAAATATTATTTTAAAACACACACAAAAATATCCACCAAAAATATTATTAGTATTTTTTCAATGTTTGTATTTATTTGTTGCCAAAACTTGTTCCGGTGCAATCCATCCCATCCCATCCATTTTCTACCGCTTATTCCCTTTGGGGTCGCGGGCGGCGCTGGTGCCTATCTCAGCTACAATCGGGTGGAAGGCGGGTACACCCTGGACAAGTCGCCACCTCATCGCAGGGCCAACACAGATAGACGGACAACATTCACACTCGCATTCTTACAGTAGGGACCATTTAGTGTTGCCAATCAACCAGGTGCATGTCTTTGGAGGTGGGAGGAAACCGGAGAACCCGGAGGGAACCCACGCAGTCACGGGGAGGACATGCAAACTCCACACAGAAAGATCCCAAGCCCGGGATTGAACCCACGACTACTCCGGACCTTTGGATTGTGAGGCAAATGCACTAACCCCTGTTCCACCGTGCTGCTCTATTCCGGTGTCAATAGAACTTTTTCTACAATGTATTTTTTTTTATACCAAATCTTATTGGGAGTGACTACGTTTCCACGTACTAAATTAGTCTGATTTCTCAAATTGTTAGTTTTTTTGTATTTTCATACCTATATGTGAAGTCTGTGTCCATGCACACTCTCTAATGCGACTACTGGTCATAAGCCGTGTGCCTCCTGTACACTTGTTGTGCTTATTTCCTTTTAGCGCGAATTAATGTATTACTTTTCAGGTTGACTTATGACGTGACACCAAAACAAGGTATCTTTGCAGATCCTTACAAGTCAAGAGCCTCGTTCTTGTTGTACCTAATGTCCGCTGTAATTTTGCCACAGATTACAAATATTACAGCTCTAAAGGTTGTCTTGATATTAATCAGCATCTCGTATCAATAAGATGATTGCGCTACGAACATCACACCAAGAAGGTCTACCAACATACTCCAACATACTACCAACAAGGTCTCGGAATTTCGGATTTAAATGCATGTTCGAAGCAAAGAACGACTGGTGGGAGAGAGTTGCTTCAAAGGAATTTTCAGACAGAGAATGGAAAGACATTTTTTGAATGTCTGGAAGTTCATTGAATAAGCTCAGTGGATTGATGGAATTTTAAGTCTGAAGGAAAAGACTGTTTGTTTGTGCCCTGATACCGCTTCAGATGAGGGTTGCTATTGTTGTGTACAGGCTTGCCAGTTGTGTGGAATACAGTTATTTTTAATTAGTTTGGACTGCACCAATGCAGCGTGAAAAGGTTTGTGTTAGTTTTCTTCTTTGCCTTGAATATACCTGCTTCTCTTCCATCTCACTTGTTTTTGTTCCCCCAAATCGGTGGGCTTCAAAATGTTCCAGTCTTTTGATTTGTGAATCAATTAAACAGTCTCCTATTCATTCTAGTGTTGCTATGGTTTTATTGAACGTGATCCACTTCCGAGTTATAACCCGCATGTTGAGACTGGCGCATGCGCGACACGAAAGGTCTCCTGCGATGGCACACATCCACTTGAGAGATGTGGTTTCTCCTAACCCCGTTTCTATATGATTTGGGAAATTGTGTTGGATGTAAATATAAACGGAATACAATGATTTGCAAATCATTTTCAACCCATATTCAGTTGAATATGTTACAAAGACAACATATTTGATGTTCAAACTGATAAAACATTTTTTTTTTTGCAAATAATCATTAACTTTAGAATTTGATGCCAGCAACACGTGACAAAGAAGTTGGGAAAGGTGGCAATAAATACTGATAAAGTTGAGGAATGCTCATCAAACACTTATTTGGAACATCCCACAAGTGTGCAGGCTAATTGTGAACAGGTGGGTGCCATGATTGGGTATATAAACAGCTTCCCAAAAAATGCTCAATCTTTCACAAGAAAGGATGGAGCTAGGTACACCCCTTTGTCCACAACTGCGTGAGCAAATAGTCAAACAGTTTAAGAACAACGTTTCTCAAAGTGCAATTGCAAGAAATTTAGGGATTTCAACATCTACGGTCCATAATATCATCAAAAGGTTTATAGAATCTGGAGAAATCACTCGACGTAAGCGGCATGGCCAGAAACCAACATTTAATGATTGTGACCTTTGATCTCTCAGATGGCACTGTATCAAAAACAAAATCAATCTCTAAAGGATATCACCACATGGACTTAGGAACACTTCAGAAAACCACTGTCACTAAAAACAGTTTGTTGTTACATCTGTAAGTGCAAGTTAAAGCTCTACTATGCAAATCGAAAGCCGTTTATCAACAACATCCAGAAACGCCGCCGGCTTCTCTGAGCCCGAGATCATCTAAGATGGAATGATGCAAAGTGGAAAAGTGTTCTGTGGTCTGACAAGTCCACATTTCAAATTGTTTTTGGAAGTATTCGGCATCGTGTCATCCGGACCAAAGGGGAAGCGAACCATCCAGACTGTTATCGACGCAAAGGTCAAAAGCCAGCTTCTGTGATGGTATTGGGGTGCATTAGTGCCAAAGGCATGGGTAACTTACACATCTGTGAAGGCACCATTAATGCTGAAAAGTACATAAAGGTTTTGGAACAACATATGCTGCCATCTAAGCGCCGTCTTTTTCATGGACGCCCCTGTTTATTTCAGCAAAACAATGCCAAGCCACATTCAGCACGTGTTACAACAGCGTGGCTTCGTAAAAAAAGAGTGCGGTTACTTTCCTGGCTCTCATGCTGTCCAGACCTGTCTCCCATCGAAAATTTATGGCGCATTAGGAAGCGTAAAATACGACAGTGGAGACCCCGGACTGTTGAACAACTGAAGCTCTACATAAAACAAGAATGGGAAAGAATTCCACTTTCAAAGCTTCAACAATTAGTTTCCTCAGTTCCCAAACATTTATTGAGTGTTGTTAATAGAAAAGGTGATGTAACACAGTGGTGAGCATGCCCTTTCCCAACTACTTTGACACGTGTTGCAGCCATGAAATTCTAAGTTAATTACTATTTGCAAAAAAAAAACAAAGTTTATGAGTTTGAACAATAAATATCTTGTCTTTGTAGTACAATTAAATTGAATATGGGTTGAAAAGGATTTGCAAATCATTGTATTCGGTTATGTTTACATCTAACACAATTGCCTAACTCATATGGAAACGGGTTTTGCCTAATCTAGGTGTGTTAGTTTGACTTTTCAAAAGACGAACATGATCACATTTAGGTGTTTTCATGGGTTGTAGGATGCTTCTTTTAAGCCAAATTATATGAGAAGTCGAACTAATTTAGTGCATGAAAACATAGTCAGTGTTTTGGCTCCATAGCTAACAGCTAACTTTGTATGTTCATACCCAACATAATAATCCTTATCTCCATTGTGACTACTATTATCACTGAATTCAAAATGTGTTGCCCAGTGTCAGAAAGTTTGGTCTCAGTCGCAGGTCAACAAGACAATGAGCCGTTCTTATTTAGATCAGGCAAAGCTGACAAATCTATTTCACATAAACAAAACAATTATTTGTTAGCTAAAGATAAGTGAACTTGTCTGTTATAATTTTACTTACTGGTAGATGAACATATGGGCCTTGTGGAGAGAAGATACGCACAAAATCTGGTAAGATTTTTTTGTTAAAATACTTAATTAATGCATTGCTTCCACTCATATGAGGTTTGTGCTGTTATCTGTTCAGGCCACACAGCTGCTGACCACACATTCTTCTATGCAGTTCTGTTTGACACCTTATCCATGAACTCTGGCAGACATGTCTTTAAAAGCATCTCTTGGCAGCTGTCAGGTGTGTTGGGCTTGCGAGTGTCCTTGCAAGGTACTGACCTTCAGTTCATTGTGCTGTGGAAGGTTATTTAGTACAAAATAAATGTTTTTTGTTCTTCTGAATTGTAAAAATAGCAGCCAGTAATGCAAATGTTCCCAATTGCCACATTTAGGTGCATCAAATAATACCTTAAAAAGACGTAGCCTTTTGAGCTAAAGGGAAGTACTGTACAGGGTTTCCCCTGGATGGACAAACTACCTATGGCGGTGGGAGCGAGTCCCCCTCATTGTATAATTTGCTGTTATAAAATTTTCTGTAAAAAGACTCAAAAGATAAATGTATACATACATTTAAAAACAAATCTGTGATATTATAATTTAGTATTCAATTGTATTTTTGTATTGTTTTGTTTATTTTCAATAGTTGTTGCTCATTGTAGAATGTACTTTGTTAAGAATTTTTAAGTGTCGAGAGACATTTTGTGTTTTTTTTTTCTTTTTTATTAAACAACTAGCAACAAATCCAGCATTTTTTCTGGTGTTATTTTAGAATGTACTCGTGTTTAGAAACTGTACTTCTGTCCCTTGGTGTCCCGGACAAAAAGCGAGCTGCAGTGAGCATTATGTCCAAACTGCTTCACGCCGCTGTTCCAGTTGAACTTTCTCTCTTTAAAGCCGCCACTGTCCTCTTCATACAAACCCCGTTTCCATATGTGTTGGGAAATTGTGTTAGATGTAAATATAAATGGAATATAATGATTTGCAAATCCTTTTCAACCCATATTCAGTTGAATGCACTACAAAGACAAGATATTTGATGTTCAAACTCATAAACTTTGTTTTTTTTTGCAAATAATAATTAACTTACAATTTCATGGCTGCAACACATGCCAAAGTAGTTGGGAAAGGGCATGTTCACCACTGTGTTTCATCACCTTTTCTTTTAACAACACTCAATAAACGTTTGGGAACTGAGAGAGACATTTTTGAAGCTTTTCAGGTGGAATTCTTTCCCATTCTTGTTTTATGTACAGCTTAAGTTGTTTAACAGTCCGGGGTCTCCGTTGTGGTATTTTAGGCTTCATAATGCGCCACACATTTTCAATATGAGACAGGTCTGGACTACAGGGAGGCCAGTCTAGTACCCGCACTCCTTTACTATGAAGCCACGCTCTTGTAACAAGTGACTTGGGAATGTCTTGCTGAAATAAGCAGGGGTGTCCATGATAACGTTGCTTGGATGACAACATATGTTGTTCCAAAACCTGTATATATATCTTTCAGCATTAATGGTGCCTTCACAGATGTGTAAGTTACCCGTGCCTTGGGCACTAATACACCTCCATACCATCACAGATGCTGGCTTCTGAACTTTGCAACTAGAACAGTCCTGATGGTTCTTTTCCTCTTTGGTCCGGAGGACATGACGTTCACCATTTCCAAAAACAATTTGAAATGTGGACTCGTCAGACCACAGAACACTTTTCCACTTTGCATCAGTCCATCTTAGCTAAGTTCGGGCCCAGCGAAGCTGGCGGGGATTCTGGGTGTCGTTGATAAATGGCTTTGGCTTTGCATAGTAGAGTTTTAACTTGTACTTACAGATGTAGCGACAAACTGTAGTTACTGACAGTGGTTTTCTGAAGTGTTCCTGAGCCCATGTGGTGATATCCTTAACACACTGATGTCGCTTTTTGATGAAGTACCGCCTGAGGGAACGAAGGTCAGTTATATCATCGTTTACGTGCAGTGATTTCTCCAGATTCTCTGAATCTTTTGATGGTATTACGGACCGTAGATGGTGAAATTCCTAAATTTCTTGCAAAAGCTCTTTGAGAAATGTTGTTCTTAAACTGTTTGACAATTTGCTCACGCATTTGTTCACAATGTGGTGACCGTTGCTCAATCCTTGTTTGTGAATGACTGAGCATTTCATGGAAGCTGCTTTTATACCCAATAATGGCACCCACCTGTTCCCAATTAGCCTGCACACCTAAGGGATGTTCCAAATAAGTGTTTGATGAGAATTCCTCAACTTTATCAGTATTTATTGCCACCTTTACCAACTTCTTTTTCACGTGTTGCTCGCATCAAATTCTAGAGTTAATGATTATTTGCAAAAAAAAAGTGTTTTTCAGTTTGAACATCAAATATGTTGTTTTTGTAGCATATTCAACTGAATATGGGTTCAAATCTATTTCCAAATCATTGTATTCCGTTTATATTTACATCTAACACAATTTCCCAACTCATATGGAAACGGGGTTTGTATTTTAACATTCAGTAAATCACTATCCGCGGGGATATCTCTGATACATTAAAGCCATGTCCACATCACAGACATGCTGACTGAACTTTAAAGACCAGGGTTTGGCAACCCAAAATGTTGAAACCAAAAATACAAAAAACAATCCAGTTTGGAGGCGTAAAAAATCAAAAGCCTTATATATGTCTTATATTGAAGGCAACACATGATGTAAGTGTCTGTATTAGCTATATTAACGTATAACAGGCTGAGGCAACTCTTCTTTGACAGAAATGTTGAAATTAATATTTATTCTACTTTTTTTTGCAACATTGGAAAACAGTAAAACAGCGGCTTCTCAGAGGGTGAGATAACTTCTGGAAATTACTGGTTTAGAATGGCTAAAAGTATAGATGTGTGTCTCCAAGTTAAAAGAAACGCCAGGCCGTTTTCTTCTAAAGGATTTGTTGCAATCTTTGACAAACTGGTAAATGTTTGCTGTGGCCTGGAACAACATGGTACACAAAAACCGATCAGAAATGCAGCTAATATTATGTACAGATAATGTGTCATGAGACATGCAAATATAAATTAAACACACAGAGCACACCAGAGCTCATTTTTGTGCTTTCATGCACAGCATAAAAGGTTTGGCGGACAAAATGAGACAAAGAAAAAGTGGCATAAAACATGTGTTTTTGTGGCAGCGTCAGAGAAAGTTATACATTTTTAACAAAGTGTTGCGTCACAGTCCGCCTAGACTGCCGAAATCAGTAGGACAAAACAGCGCTCGCCAAATACTCAAATCAGCGAAGCACATTCTAACCTTTAGGAAGATTTGTGTTATGTTTGACTTCCTACGGAAACCATATTAAAACAGAAACATATATCTCCCATCTTTTTCCCCATCTTTGAAAAAGCTCCTGGGAGCCACTATGGATTGAGACAATCCCGCGTTTCGTTTACGGGGATCAAAGATCCATTCATACTGTAACGACCTGCTGGTGGTAATGTTTTATGTTGGTGTAATTTTGATTAGATCAGTGGTTCTTAACCTAGGTTCGATCGAACCCTAGGGGTCCCGTGAGTCGGCCTCAGGGGTTCGGCGCAGGTCAAAACACACCCGACTCATCGTGTAAATAAAAACTTCTCCCTATCGGCGTATTACGGATACGGCAACAGCAGAAGTCAGACTGATTTGTATGTGTGTCATTTGTTGTGAGTTTATGCACTGTGTTGGTTTTGTTGTTTGAACAAGGTGATGATGTTCATGCACGATTCATTTTGTGCAGCTTAAATATGGGGAACATATTCACCATTAATTAGTTGCTTATTAACATGCAAATTAGTAACATATTGGCTCTCAACTAGTCATTATTAAGTACTTATTAATGCCTTATTCGGCATGGGCTTATTATAACCCTAAACTTCTAACACTGGCCCTAACCCTTTTAAATTAAGTCTTTGTTACTTACAACATTTTACCCATATTAATGTGTTACCAAAAACATACAACTTTGTCTTGAATTTGAAAAAAAAACAACATTTTATTTTTAACTAATGAAGGCTTCGGTGAATGTGCTTATGAAACTGGTGGGGTTTGGTACCTCCAACGTTAAGAACCACTGGATTAGATGTTCATTTGTTTGAAAGCGGATTAGCGGAGAATGAAGAAGTGTTGTGTGTCAGGGGAGGCACAGAGGCGGAAGTGTGTGCATGGGAGGTCAAATCTTTTGGAATTAGGCCGGTTGTTATCACAAGATTGGCAATTAAAGTTAAAAACATTGTCAAACATTGTGACTTCTTCTGAGGCATTACAATACATTACATTACTTTGATTTGGTTTGACGTAAAAATCCCTTATTTTCAACATGTGGTGGCTATGATTTTGCCGTGGCGGTGCACCACATTTAGTTACATTAGGGGAGAAACCCTGCTGTATCTGTATTTGAGCCATTACCCAGAATCAGTGCCATTTGCATCTCTAAAAAGTAAAATGCATAAATGCAGAAAAAAGGCTTTTTTTTTAGGAAAAATGTCCTGCACATTGATCTTATTGCATTTTATGCGTACAATTTAAATGAACTTTCTTGAAGACTAAAAAAAAAAATTGTATTTTTGCAGGTACACGTTTCCTATATTTAGACTACCGTTAAATATACTCATGTATTATCAATCAATCAAAGTTTACTCATATAGCCCTTAATCACAAATGTCTCAAACAAGGCTGCACAAGCCACAACCACATTCTGGGCTCAGATCCCACATCAGCGCAAGAAAAAACTGAACCCAATTGGAACAATGAGAAACCCTAAAAGGGACCACATATGTAATTATAGAATATGAACAGATTTTTGGCCCAAAACATATTTTGCTTTAGTCATTTTGGAATTTTTTTTTGCCATCTTTACATGTGTTGTATTTTTATATGATATTTCCAGTTCATTTTTGTGTGCGAAGAATAGACCTGCTTCACTCACAAATCTTCCAAAAAAGGGGGATTTTCCGTGTAACTACTTTTAATGGCCTTTTATGGCGATAGAGGGACAATGAAACGGTAAGTAATAACAGTAGGTTAGGAATGCGTGAATGATATGTAGCTAGCTTAGCCTTCTACTACAAGATAATGGCATCACCGACCGGCAAAAAAACTAATGATTTTCCTCAAAACTATTTTTAATAGGTACAGTGCCTACTGTGTTTGGAAATGGAAGAGTAATTTATAGAATCTGTTATCATGTTCGCAATTTCGTTTATAGCTTACTTTATAGGTTTGATCCTTCATTTGTTTACAACTCGAAGCAGCCGTACTGTGGAGGTATTCACATAATGTAGAATAGAAAAGCGTTTATTGTCAATTTAAACATTTATACGTCCAGGATCTAGCATTAGAAAGTTAGACTCGGTAAAGTTTATGATAAAAAAGAAAGCTAACTATTTGATGAAAATAATAAATACATGATGACAGCAATAGAATATGACGGATAAAAACAGTTTTCAGAGTACAACAAAATATAGCTTCTTCTTTGATCAGTAGGGTGTTTGTGTGCCTGAACAATGTATCCTCCGGTGAATAGTGCGTGTGTGTGCGCGTTGGTGCAGCCATAAAAGACAAGTAAGTATTAAGCTGCTTAGTGGAGTGAGGTCTTTGGCTGTTGCTGAGCTGCCCTGGTTGTGGGCCAATAGTTTTTTCTCTGTGCAAGCAGCAGTTGGTGTGTGTGATGTCAAAAACTGGGATTGTTTGGATTGTACCAGCTGTTGGTAAAGAATCTGCAGATTTATTTGCTATTCAGAAGGCAGAACACACGCATGCGTGACTAATAGATACCTTCCATCTGGTTCCCCCACCAGACTAATCCACTGATTATAAAGGTCCAAACTTCTGGGTCAGACTGTGTATATTTAAAGCTAATACTAGAGCTGTGCCAACACTTGTGTAATTATTCAATGTCTATTTTAAGCCATACACAGTTCAAAGAAAGTTGGACACAAAAGCCAATGCCAATTGGCCCCTCTTGTCCTTTCCCTCCATCTTAACCATTTGTCAACTCGGAGCCCTTTCTCTCAAAACGCACCCCTAAGAAACACAACACCACTTTTTCAAGTCTGTGTGTGTTTGTGTTGGGTACTTGTGAGATTGTATTCATGTGACCTTAAGTGATGAACTGTGCTTGTCTTGTACTGAACGTTCAGAGAAACATGTGATGTAATGCTGTTAGCTAACATTTGGTGGCCTTATCAGAAGCAGACTGTTAGAAGGCATTGTTATTTTGCCCCAATTGTGTGTGTGTGTGTGTGTGTGTGTGTGTGTGTGTGTGTGTGTGTGTGTGTGTGTGTGTGTGTGTGCTTTAAAATATGTTAAATAAACTGCTACTAACTTTTTTTTTTTTTTTCTGCGCCAATAGCGAAAAAGTTCGATGTTTTTTTGACAGGAGTCCATGTTTTGGTCTGGACAAGTGAGCTCTTCTTACAGAGTGTGGATGCCGAATTGTATCTGCTGTTTTGGCAACACCCAGTACCAGTGCTACCCAATGTAACCTGTCAACAAAGATGAGGAGCACAACAACACAATAAACAAATTAGAGAAACAATGGAGGGCATCCGGCATTTCATGTTAATTTTTCCCGAGTTTGCTTGTTAATGACTTATATAAATTCTTTTTTTCTTATGTTTTGTTTGAATATAATATACATTGTTCTCTTCCATTAAAGCTGCAATCTGTGTCACAATAATCCACAACACAATAAGCAGCTTTCACAGAGAGATCGCAAGGGGTTAAAAACTCCCAGTTTTAGCTTCCATTCATGCTAGACCTGGGCAATATTGCTGGAAACCCCAAACATTATTCACATTCGCATTTAGGATGGCAGGTTGTGTGCAGGCTTGCTTCTCTTGTACAAGTGCAATAGCACTGGTTTGTGAGTTTAGTGTTACCGTTTTATGATCATTTGAATTTGAAATAATAACATAGTGTTACCTAAGAGTAATACTAACCTTCGGTAGTAATCATTTATACTGTTTATCATTACATCCCTAAATTGTACATTATATGCAAGGAAATAATAAAGTCCAACATTGAGATGAATAAAGTGCAAACTTAAAGTACAAGTAAAGTGGAAAAACAAGTTGACTTGATATGCTTATTTGTGTTTCATTGTATTTATCCAACCATATCCACTTATATGTAAAATCCGCAAAGTATGTGAAAGTACTGACTAAACATCACAAAATGCTGCAAATTCAGTCGGCCATTTTGAATATTCTGTTTCGAATATCTTCCGCAATTTCCATAGATTCTACGTCATTGTAGCAAAGCTTCTGCACACTGACCCTATGATCAGATCAGTCATACTTCTTCCCAAAAATTAGAATGGAAAGTACCATATTTTTAAAAGCGTTTGTTGCAAGAAATTGTAGAAGGGAAATATTCTGCAGGAAAAAGTAAATAAAAATCCTTCACATGACAAAAAAAGTTTCACAGTTTAAAACCATTAAGGCCGTTAGCAAAGCACAACTGAAGATGAGATGAGATCACAGTTGTCTTATTCATATCAGACATTTATATCTCCTAAACGAGACCAAAGTACAAACCCCGTTTCCATCTGAGTTGGGAAATTGTGTTAGATGTAAATATAAACGGAATACAATTATTTGCAAATCCTTTTCAACCCATATACAATTTAATGCACTACAAAGACAAGATTTTTGATGTTCAAACTCATAAACGTTGTTTTTTGTTTTTTGCAAATAATTAACTTAGAATTTCATGGCTGCAACATGTGCCAAAGTAGTTGGGAAAGGGCATGTTCACCACTGTGTTACATCACCTTTTCTTTTAGCTACACTCAATAAACATTTGGTAACTGAGGAAACTAATTGTAGAAACTTTGAAAGTGGAATTCTTTCCCATTCTTGTTTCATGTAGAGCTTCAGTTCAATAGTCCGGGGTCTCCCCTGTCGTATTTTACGCATCTTAATGCACCACACATTTTCGATGGGAGACAGGTCTGGACTGCAGGCAGGCCAGGAAAGTACCCGCACTCTTTTTTTTAGGAAGCCTTTCTGTTGTAAAACGTGTCTTGCTGAAATAAGCAACATTGCTTGGATGACAACATATGTTGCTCCAAAACCTGTATGGACCTTTCAGCATTAATGGTGCCTTCACAGATGGGTAAGTTTCCCAAAACTTGGGCACTAATACACCCCCATACCATCACAGATGCTGGCTATTGAACATTGCGCCTATAACAATCCGAATGGTTATTTTCCTCTTTGTTCTGGAGGACACCACGTCCTCTTTTTCCAAATATAATTTGAAATGTGGACTAGTCAGACCACAGAACTCCTTTCCACTTTGCATCAGTCCATCTTAGGTGAGCTCGGGCCCAGCCAAGCCGGCGGCGTTTCAAGATATTGTTGATAAATGGGTTTAGCTTTGCATAGTATAATTTTAACTTGCACTTACAGATGTAGCGACTAACTGTAGTTACTGACAGTGGTTTTCTGAAGTGTTCCTGAGCCCGTGTGGTGATGTCCTTTACACAATGATGTCAGTTTTTGATGCAGTACCGCCTGAGGCATCAAAAGTCCGTAATATCATCGCTTACGTGCAGTGATTTCTCCAGATTCTCTGAACTTTTTGATGATTTTACGAACCGTAGATGGTAAAATCCCTAAACTCCTTGCAATAGCTCGTTGAGAATTTTTGTTCTAAAACTGTTCGACAATTTGCTTACAAAGTGGTGACCCTCACCCCATCCTTGTTTGTGAATTACTTAGCATTTCATGGAAGCTGCTTTTATTCCCAATCATGGCACCCAGCTGTTCCCAATTAGCCTGCACACCTGTGGGATGTTCCAAATAAGTTTTTGATGAGCATTTCTCAACTTTATCAGTATTTTTTGCCACCTTTCCCAACTTCTTTGTCATGTGTTGCTGCCATCAAATTCTAAAGTTAGTAATGATTATTTGCACACAAAAAAATGTTTATCAGTTTTAACATCAAATATGTTGTCTTTGTAGCATATTCAACTGAATATGGGTTTAAAATGATTTGCAAATCATAGTATTCCATTTATATTTACATCCAACACAATTTCCCATCTCATATGGAAACGGGTTTTGTACTTATTGACTACAATTTTATTGACTACAAAAGTTGGCACGAGTGGCATAAAAGACTGAGAAAGTTGAGGAATGCTCCTTAAACACTTATTTGGAACATTCCACAGTTGAACAGGCTAATTGGGAACAGGTGGGTAACATGATTGGGTATAAAAGCAGCTTCCATGAAATTCTCTGTCATTCACAAACAAGGTTGGGCCGAGGGTCACCTCTTTGTGAACACATGCGTGAACAAATTGTTGAACAGTTTAAGAACTACATTTCTCTATGAGCTATTGCAATGAATTTAGGGATTTCACCATCTACGGTCCGTAATATCTTCAACAGGTTCACAGAATCTGGAGAAATCACTGCAAGTGAGGCCAAAAAAACAATATTGAATCCCTGTGACCCTCTACCGCTCAGGCATCAAAAAACATCATCAGCGTATAAAGGATATCACCACATGAGCTGAAGAACACTTCAGAAAACCACTCTCAGTAGCAACTTAAAACTCTACTATGCAAAGCAAAAGCCATTTACCAACAACACCCACACAAACGCCGCTGGCTTCCCTGGGCCTAAGCTCATCTAAAATTGACTGATGCAAAGTGGAAAAGGGTTCTGTGGTCTAACGAGTCCCCATTTCAAATTGTTTTTGGAAACTTGGACATTGTGTCCTCTGGACCAAAGAGGAAAATAACCATCCAGACTGTTGTAGGCGCACAGTTCAAAAGCCAGCATCTGTGATGGTATGGGGGTGTGTAAGTGCCCAAGGCATGGGTAACTTACACATCTGTGAGGACACCATTGATGCTGAAAAGTACATACAGGTTTTGGAGCAACATATGTTGTCATCCAAGAGACGTCTTTTTCATGGCGGCCCCTGCTTATTTCAGCAAGACAATGCCAAGCCACATTCTGCACGTTTTACAACAGTGTGGCTTGGACGTAAAAGAGTGCAGGTACTAGACTGGCATGCCTGTAGTCTAGACCTGTCTCCCATTGAAAATGTGTGGCACATTATTGAAGCGTAAAATACGACAACAGAGACCCCGGATTGTTGAACAACTTAAGCTGTACATCAAGCAAGAATGGGAAAGAATTCCACCTGAAAATAATCTCTTCAGTTTGCAAAGGTTCACTGAGTTTTGTTAAAAGGAAAGGCCATGTAATACAATGGAAAAATGCCCCTGTGCCAACTTTTTTGCAATTTGTTTCTGCCATTAAATTCTAAATTAATGATTATTTGCACAAAAAAAAAGTTTCTCAGTTCGAACATTAAATATCTTGTGTTTGCAGTCTATTCAATTGAATGAATATAAGTTGAAAATTGTTTGCAAATCATTGTATTCTGATTTTATTTACAACTTACACAAGGTACCAACTTCACTAGTTTTGGGTTTTGTAAAACCCAGTTCGTCAAGATGGGTATTAACATCACAAAACATAAACAGTTTAAGTAACACAGAATTACAAAACATAAATAAAATAAAGAAACTATACATAAAATAGAAAACTATTCTTTCTACATAAAGTAAATGACATTGCTGTGCAAATAATTAAAAATGTATCAAACTCAGATAAAAAAATAAATTTGCAGGCAGGCCCTTTTTAATTCCTAGCTAATGTCTCATTGTAAAACACCAATGAAAATAAAATGTAGCATTTAGACAGGCTATACTGTAGAAAAAGTCATTACGTCTGCCACAATAATGCATGTTTTTAAATGTATATTCCACGTCTTCTATGTTGAGAGCAGTTTTTATTTGAGCTTACATGGTAAAGAACTGAAATGAATGTGTCGGGCATTGTTTTTTATCCATACACAAACATTTGTCCAAATGTTGTCAAGTAGACAAATTGTGGGTTTACTGGATGTGTTCTACATCACTAAAAGAAAAACCTATGTAAGAGAATCCCTCTGCCATCTTCCACTAGTTTATAATAATATATAAATTGCCCGCTTGAATATTCCTTTTCTCTTCTCCTACTCTCTCTTGGTCATTTGTGATTTCCCTTCCTGGTTCCATGATCCGCCCTATCTTGCCTCTGATTGGCCTGTCCCTAATGTTTTGCCCTAATCTTAAACAATCGTGACTTAGCATAGTAAACCAACCAACCAATCATGGATGTTCTTATATGTAAACCAACCAATCATTGATTTTGTTTGTGTATATGTTGTCCCCTGCTCGTGGAGCTACTCTAGTCCACTTCTGTCTTTCTCTTCTCCCTCTCTCTTGTTTTGTAGCATGTAGATTAGCTAACCGCTACATGTATCGTATCTATAAATAGCTAAACTAATAATAGGGAATAATTGCTTGTGTCTTGTTGTTGTGGGTCAGTGCAGTGAGTGGGAGAGAGCAAGCAAGAAAGGGGATGGGTTTAATAGCCCCTGGAGTGTTGAGAGGGAGTGTGTTTGGAAAATATGTGCAGGGAAAATGCAGGGATTTGACAAAGTTGCGAGGCCACGCGCGATTTACGGTCATTAGTGAATTTGTGCGAAATCCTGAATTGACAGACTACTTTACTTTCTGGTGAGGCCCTGAATGTCCAAACCGTCTTTCTGTGTTGTCTGATAACTTTTTTGTAAGTGTGTCTGTGTGTGATTGCAGGTGTTTCTGCTACTACCCTGGTGCATTCAAAGTCTCTGCGCGGTCACCGAGACTGCTTCGAGAAGAGCCACCTCATCGCCAACCAGAAGTTGTCACATTCCAAGGTCTCCCGAAGTGCCTACGAGGGCATGAAGCTGGCCTTCAGCCAAAAACTCAACTCTATCATCCAGTACGCCCAGAACAAAGACAATGTCACCACAAACGGCTTCAGTAGACGCGGAAGCAGGCTCGTTCGTTACAGCCAGAAGAGCGACTGCCAGCTTCTGCCTCAGACGGAAGCCCTGGTACCCCGCTACACCCCCTGCCGGAAGCACAGCGAAGCAACACGATTGCCCGATTACACCATGGGAATGTTGGAGTGCCACACGGCCCAGGAGCGGAGGGTTCTGCAAAACTCTCATGGGGAGCTTTGGAAAACTCTACAGATCCGGAATCGAGCAACAGTAGAAGGGCAATGCAGACATCAGAACCACAGCAGAGAAGAATGTAAGCATATTTCTAGTGGCCAGGATGTGGCCTGTATACAAGGATACTCACTGTGTGAAGTTTCACTTTCATTTCAGGCTGTAAATGTACATATCTGTGTGAAAGACCAAATCTAGTTTTAGTTCAGGGACCACATGCAGCCCTATTAGATGTCGAGTGAAATCTGGGGATGTTCCATCAGTTTTATGCTGCCGATGCTAGCAATCATCAATGAGAAGGATCGAACAAATGTATTACATACAATTAGTAACAGTATCAATTATCAGTTTGGTTGCACCGTCCCGCTGTTTTGCTGCTGATTCTCTGCACAGAGTGAGAAGATAAATTAAGAATAAGAGCTGCAGAAATAAGAATTTGTCAATAAAACAGGAAACAGTTTTTGGGATTTTTTCAAACGGACCATAAAATAATGATAACATTTTGGTCACAATATTATTTAAATAAAAATTACTGTATAACATTGATTAATTTACATACTTAAATACGACTAACAGACTAAATTAAATGTTACACAGACCATACAAACCTGCAAAAGATTGTTCTTCTCAGGTTTCTCTGTTCACATTTTAACACTTGGCACTATTATGTAACACTTGATTTAGCATTTCTTACATATTCCTTAGTTTTGCACCGTAGTTTTAGAGGTTTTTGTTAAGTGTTTATTGTGATTTTTGAATTTTGTTTACACTGAGTGTTTTTCATGGTTGTGTTGGCATTTTCTTTCCTTTCTGCCTTGATCGCTGAGGGGATTATATTTACAACACCATTTAGTCACCTTTAGACTCTTTAACACACCACAATCCTGAACAGTGCGCTCTGATTGGATTGTTTCAACTAGTGGCCAAAACTACTGTATTATTGATATTTTCAGTTCAATTAGCAAATGTTTTGATATAAATGTAAGGGTAAATTGTAAAATATTATTAAAAATAGATAAATAAATAAATAAATACACAATTTGGGGAAGTCGCAATATTTGAAGCGCAATGTGGCAAGGGACGACTGTATACTGATTCCCCCTTGGTATCAACACCACCAAATTCTGGATTGACCTGCCGTTCTCATTTGACAAAGCCGATTCACCAACAGTGGTTGCTATATTATCCTCGCTATAACTTATATAATTTGCTTGTTAATTTCCTATTAATACCTGCTTACTTTCCGCTGTAACATGCTTCCATATAAACTTCTTAAATTTATTTATTCTGTTTTTTTCAAGCTACCTTAGCTTAAATTGTAGTATCCCTGCTCCTGGATTGCTCTCGGTGTGTAAAATGTTTAGCATCGTCCCCCCCTTAAGATACTAATTAATGAAGGCGATTATTATTAACTTAGAGGAACGTTTTCACACTGGGTATGGAGACACACAATTAGCTGCTAGCCGGGGACTAAAAATAGATAAAGTGTCAGTCAGAGGAAATCGGGGTTTCTTATCTACCTTTAAAGGCATTAATCAACAATGGTGATCATATCAATCAATCAATCAATGTTTACTTATATAGCCCTAAATCATACTTTTTCACGCGAATTGTCTGATACCGATCAGTGGCCGATTAATCGGCACATCCCGAGTATTCTTTTTTGTACATTAAACTGTGTGGTAAATGCGTTTCCTGTATGATTACACTCATTTAAAAGTGTTAAGTAAAAATTAATGACTTTACACATTTTCTGATCAAATACAGGGCAGAAATCTGACTTGATCTGCTTACTTTCTGCTGTAACGTGCTTTCTTCAACACTTCTTAAACTATACTAAGCACTTATTTATTTTCTTAATTTAAGATAGTTCAGCTGTTAGCATGCATGCTACAGGCTTGCTCTCGGTGCATAACATGTTTACAACCGTCGTCCTCCAGCGATAATCATACTTGATAATGATTCTAAGAAATGCAGTTAATTTGCCTTAACTGATGTGACTATTTTTATGGAGACACATCATTAGCTGTTAACCTCATTTGTCCATCTTAAACATTAATATATGTTCCAACACATTCACCCCCGCATGTTAGGAGCATTTGTGAACTGTTGAGGGTAAGTTTTGTCGATAAATGAGAGACAATTATAACTGTTTTTATCTGTAAGGCACCTTTTCTAGGCACTCAAGAACGGCGTACAAACATAAGGATCAATAAAAACCGAAACAAGAAAAACAAAAGATTGCAAAAATTTAAATGAATAGGCAGTCTGGAAGGAAAAGGATTCCTTACGATGAGAGATTATTATCACTCTTCGACATCTTTAACATGTAAATGCTGCCTCTCTATTAGGTCGCATTGCAAATTAAAACAATTCTTGATTGTCTTACCCTGGATGAATAAATGTTAAATTAATGCAAAATACATGTTAACCAAGAAGTGTAGGTCCCTGTGTGTTGCTAAATGTTTATTTTACGTCATTACCCAGCAGGCTTAGCACTGTAGATTGTAAACGGAAGTAGGACGACAGTTATGCTGTAATCACATTTTTTTGGACGCCACACGTCTGCCAGCTGGTGACAAGCCACTTCCACTTGTAGACTTTTTGAACTACTTATAATCTAGCAGATAGCTACATTTGTATTAACTGTTGAATACTCTGGCATGTTCTGATAGGTTGTGAATGTAAAACAAGATTATTCAACCTTGTTTTTTTCAGTGACTAAAATGAGTGTGGATGAGCTTCATCAATTGAACACACAGCTTCTCATGCAGATTCAAAGTAAGTCCATTGTTTTCTTTTCATGTTCTGAAGAAATTTACTCATTACTATGCTGAAAAAAATTAGAAATGCAGCCTCCTTTGTGTTACACGTACCACAGTTAAAAAATCACTGGACTTCATGGTCATACAATACAGTAAACATGTAACTAAGGATGAAGTAAAAATTAAGGGTGTCCCAATCTGATATTAATATAGGGCAGTGATTCTCAAACTATGGTGTATGTACGACTAATGGTACGCATGTTCCATCTAGTGGTACAGCAAATAATCACTTGATTAAAGTACAGTGTTTTAATTTCCTATATTCAAACATAGTGTTAATGTTTAAATTGTGTGTAATGTTACAGTTGCTAAAAAATTAAATATACAGTACTTGTAAATACAAATTTTCCCTTGTTTTTAATGAAGACTTAGGCCTACTACGCTACTGTATTTTAATGTTAGTCATCATGGTGGTACTTGTATTGTTGTTTTCTGACATGGACTTGTTTCTTCAGCATTGTCCGCATGTTCTCAATGGGGTTTAAGTCAGGAGTTTGGGAAGGCAATTCTAAAACCTTAATTCTAGCCTGATTTTGTCTTGTCTTTTTGATCACGTCTTGTTTGGCTATGTTTTGTTGACCTTTGGACTCTTTAGGTTCCTGTTTTTTTCACTCCCTTGTTTTGTCGCCATGGTTAATCATTGTGTTCACCTGTCTCTGATTAATGCTCGCCAGCTCACCTGCTTCCCGAGCACTAATCAGAGGCAGTATTTAAGCTCATCTTTGCCAGTCAGTCGTCATTGTGTTCTTTTCTTGCTCTGTGCTGACTTTCTTCATGCCTTGCCATAGTTTCATGGTTCATGCCATGTCAAGTAAGTTTTTATTTATTCATGCCATAGTTAGCAATTTTTGTTTCATGTCCATATATAGGTTGAAGTTGTGTTTTTGCCTCGTGCGCCTTTTTGTTTGTTCTTCTTTTTTGGTGAAGATTAAATCATGTTTATACCTGCACGCCATGTCATGAGTAGTCCGTCTGCTTTCCTGGGAGAACGACCCCGCAGCAAGCTGCGACGCCCTCGTCTTGACAGAAAAAGAACTCAATGACGACGCCAGGGCGACTGACTGGCAAAGAAGTGCATGTCTTCAGCTCATTACTGAGCTTGTTCCACCATTTAACTCCTAAAAATGAAATACATTTGTATTTTAAATTTGTTCTTGCTTTACCTATTTCAAAAATGAATATCCCCCGGTAATTTATAGTTTTCTCCTCTTAATTGAAATAACCTAGGAATACAAGCTGGAAGGCTGTTGTTCTAAACTCCAAACATAATTTCCATTGTTTTTAAAAATCAAAATATCTGAAAATTTTAACACATTAGAACTTATAAATAATGGATTGGTTTCTTCATAGTAGCACACTTTGTGTATTATTCTAATGACACTTTTTTAAGGTTCAGTTATTGGGTCTATGTTTGTTCTATAAACATTATGGTCACATGGCATTTTTGCTAATAAGGGATTGATCGGGGCTCAGAACCGTACAATTTTGTGTCCCCCCCCCCCGCAGAAGTCTTCAAGGAGCTGACTGCGGCCGTGCAGGAGAAAGACTCGCTGTCGTCCGAGCTGCACGTGCGTAACGTAGCCATTGAGCAGCTGTTTGAGAACTGTGCCAAACTGCCCTGGCTGCACATCAGCAGGGCTGGCAGGGTGAAGGCCAGCAGCGCCAGTGTAGAGTGACACTTTTTTTTTTATATATGTCTGCTGCTGTGACACTGGAGTCAAACTGGCGAATAAGCTTCTCACGCTAAAGCTTCTCACGCTAACAACGCCACGCTCGCGTCCAATGAGATCACATTACTATCTGAGGATTGATCACCTCTGGGATCTAAAATGTGTTGTTTGATCACATCTTTTTTTATGGTTCATTTTTTTGTTTCTGATCGTTACACCGAAAGTGTTTTAATGATAGTGGGTTACACAACGTAGCTCCACACTGGCAGTCAAAGTACTGCTGCTGCTCTCTGATGATGACATTTACAAAGATGCCACACATTCTGCAAATTATGAGCTATTCCACCCAATCATCCATCCATCCATTTTTTCCCGCTTGTCCCTCTGTGTTTCCTAAACTGCAATTTTCCCTTTTTCAACTCAAAAATTGATAATAATACACCTATTAAACTACGGGCAGCACGGTGGGACAAGGGTTAGTGCGTGTGCCTCACAATACAGAGGTCCTGAGTAGTCCTGGGTTCGATCCTGCGCTCGGGATCTTTCTGTGTGGAGTTTGCATGTTCTCCCCGTGACTGCGTGGGTTCCCTCCGGGTACTCCGGCTTCCTCCCACCTCCAAAGACATGCACCTGGGGATAGGTTGATTGGCAACACTAAATGGTCCCTAGTGTGTGAATGTTGTCTGTCTATCTGTGTTGGCCCTGCGATGAGGTGGCGACTTGTCCAGGTTGTACCTTGCCTTCCGCCCAAATGCCGCTGAGATAGGCTCCGGCACCCCCCACGTCCCCAAAAGGGACAAGCTGTAGAAAATGGATGAATGGATATTAAACTACAGACGTCCCTCGCTTATCACCATTAGTTCCAGACCCTGTTGCAATAATTGAATGTCTATAAAGAAAAAGTTCTCATTTATAAATTTAGTTTTTTCATACTTAGAATATAAACATCTGTTTATGACCTTTTTAAATATGTTTAACATTATTAGAGTCCTCCACACATAAAATAACAGCCACTGGTCTTACCCAATGTCGTAAGACAAGTGTAAAAGCAAAACAACAATTTTACTAATATATTTTGGAAACATGGGATAAAAGTGGGCAGCATGGTGGTACAGGGGTTAGTGCATCTGCCTCACAATACGAAGGTCCTGAGCAGTCTTGGGTTCAATCCCAGGCTCAGGATCTTTCTGTGTGGAGTTTGCATGTCCTCCCCGTGAATGCGTGGGTTCCCTCCGGGTACTCCGACTTCCTCCCATCTCCGAAGACATGCACCTGGGGATAGGTTGATTGGCAACACTAAATTGGCCCTAGTGTGTGAATGTTGTCTGTCTATCTGTGTTGGCCCTGCGATGAGGTGGCGACTTGTACAGGGTGTAACCCGCCTTCCGCCCGAATGCAGCTGAGATAGGCTCCAGCAACCCCTAAAGGGACAAGCGGTAGAAAATGGATGAATGGATATTAAACTACAGACGTCGCTTGCTTATCACCATTAGTTCCGGACCCTGTTGCAATAATTGAATGTCTATAAAGTAGGATTTCTCATTTATTAATTTAGTTTTTCCATAGAGTATAAACATCTGTTTATGACCTTTTTAAATATGTTTAACATTATTGGAGTCCTCCACACATGAAATAACAGCCACTAATCTTACCCAATGTCGTAAGACAAGTGTAAAAGCAAAACTACAATTTTACTAATATATTTTGGAAAAATGGGATAAAAGTGAAGATGTGGAATTAGTTGTGGCGAGTGACAACTGTATTGAAAATGTGTATTGCTTCCATTTATCCATCCATCCATTTCCTACCGCTTAGTCCCTTTTGGGGTGGCGGGGTTGGGGACTGGTGCCTACCTCAGCTACAATCGGGCGGAAGGCAGGGTACACCCTGGACAAGTCGCTACCTCATCGCAGTGCTTCCATTTAGGCCACTTTATTTTTGTACAAGGTTTCTAAGCAAAGATGACTTATTTGAGTAACGGGAGTGAGTTTTTTGCATGGAATGATCAAATCTGTGAAATATGGCCACATGGCATTTTTGCGAATAGCATATTGACACTAAACACATATGATGGAATATACATACAATTTTAATGAGTTAACTTACTTTTGTTCTTTGTGGCCTGTAGAGAGTTTGAATGACACGACCTGCGACTTGTGGAATATCAAATTATTTTCATTGGGGGTAACAGGATTAAGTGAGAACTCAGAGTCGCCCAAAACGCATATATATATATATATATATATATATATATATATATATATATATATATATATATATATATATATATATATATATATATATATATATATATATATATATACATATATATATATATATATATACATATATATATATATATATATACATATATATATATATATATATATATATATATATATATATATAAAGTTTATTTAAAATTGTTTTTCTTTTTTTTTTGAAAATTCAGTTAAAATATAATTGTATTAAAGTTTAACAGTAACATGTAAAAACATTAATGAAGCATTTTAATGATCATATTTCATGGTAAAATTTTATTTTTGGAAGCAGAGACGAACAATACGTTTTATTTTTCCAGTGTTCAAGGTAGTTTATATGTTCTTTTAAATTGTATTTAGTAAATATGCAATAAAATCAATGTACACAAATCTTTGCTTACTAAACATTGTATTTTAAGCTTGTTTTATCGTGTATTAATGCATTGCATTTATTCCCTGAGGTCACAAATAGACCTGATTGGATGGAATGGTTCATATTCACAAATGTTTTTATTTTTTTTTAAAGTACATAAATATTGTAGCAAGATAAGTACATTTCCATGCTGAAAAGAGCACAAATATAAACACACCATTCATTTATAAATATTCAGAAGACCCAATATTATATGTATATCATCAAGCAATATTCATAACTAAGAAGTCTTTCTCCAAAGCGTTGTTTATAGTCATTTTTCTTTCATCTTCTGGACATGTGAGTGAAATGTAAATAGTTGTTAAACAAGAACTATGCAAGCAAAGGTTATCATGTTGGAGCCTCATAAAAAAAAACATGTTTCTCAGAGAACGCCCTTTGGCTGCACAAATACCAGCTTTGGTTAGAAAAGTGATAAACATGTTTGTTTTTATTCTCTTTGTAAGACGTTGGATTCATTTGACCTTTTCTGGGGTTAAGCTTTATTTAAAAATATGTCTTTTCTGTGTTTTAATTTCAACAAGGAGTTATGTATATTGTACAAACCTGGCTGCTCATCAGCTACTGAAGATGCAAGAAATTTTTGCCTTTTTTTATACTAAATTTTTCATTTGAACAACGATGTTCTTTTACTTTCTATTTATTTTGTGCAAGCTTGTGGGATTTGTGCTTTTTACTTTTAAAAATATTTTTCAATAAAGTCCACATGTTTTCAACAAAAATTGTTTTATTTACTTTCAAGTTGTTGGTCCCCAAAAAGCTTGTAAGTTTTTAGGGACCGAATGTCCCTATTGTATTTCTAAGGTTTTATTATTATTATACTGCCGCCTTTTTGAGCTGTAATATGACCCCCTTAACATGCTTCAAAACCCACCAAATTTAACACACACATCAGGACTGGCGAAAATTGCGATCAAATAAAAAAACAAAACTCAAAATTGCGCCCTAGCGCCCCCTAGGAAAAAACAGACAAAACTGCATGTAACTTCCGTTAGGAATGTCGTAGAGACATGAAACAAAAAACCTCTATGTTGGTCTGACTTAGACCTAGATTTCATACACTGACCTCTTTCAGCAAAAATCAACAGGAAGTTGGCAAAAACCCCTTCAAAACAAAAGTTTCCTAAAAAATGTCCTTTTTGCCTCTTTGAGCTGTAATTTGACCCCCTTAAAATGCTTCAAAACTCACCAAACTGGACACACACATCAGGACTGGCGAAAATTGTGATCTAATAAAAAAAAAAAAAAAAAACTCAAAATTGTGCTCTAGCGCCCCCTAGGAATAAAACACAGACAAAACTGCTCCTAGGAAGAAAACACAGACACAACTGCTTGTAACTTCCGGTAGGAATGTCGTAGAGACATGAAACAAAAACTTCTATGTAGGTCTCACTTAGACCTATATTTCATTAATTTACATCCTTTAGCAAAAATCAACAGGAAGTTGGAAATTACCCCTTCAAAATAAATGTTTGTAAAAACCTGTCACCTTTTTTTAAAAATTATCTCCTCTGAGCGCGTTTGTTGTGTCGGCTTCAAACTCGCACAGGAAAGAGATTGAACCCTTCTGATTAAAAGTTGCGAAAACAGTTTCTCTAACTGCTCCGGTTTTGATTTTACGAGCCTTCAAAGAACTGCTGATGCTGCTGCGCTGCTGCCATCTCAATATGGCCGCTTAAAAGCAGGAAGCACCAGGGTGATCGCACAATGCAGAGAAGGTAGGTACTCTGCGGGTAAAGATATGTTGACTGGGTGAAAGAAAGAGGCAACAGTTTGACTCCAGGATACAGAGAAGGTAGGTAATGTGAAAGTAAAAATATGTTGTCTTGGTGCTATTGTGTTTACTGCTGTCACAAAATGGCGTCTTCCTGCTCAGACAAAACTACTTCTAACTCAGTGACGTGCAATCAGGGGAGGCAGTTGAGGCGGGGCCTCACAGGCCATCATGGAAAAAAAAAATGTAAAAAGAAAAAAAAAAAAAAAGATATGTTGACTGGGTGAAAGAAGGAGGCACCAGTTTGACACCAGGATACAGAGAAGGTAGGTAATGTGCAGGTGAAGATATGTTTTCTGGGTGATGGCAGGAAGCGCCAGTGTGACACCAGGATGCAGTGAAGGTAGGTAATATGCAGGTAAAGATATGTTGAATGGGTAAAGGCAGGAAACACCAGCAAAAGTCGGTCCCGTCCATCGCTGCTCGCAGCTTTAATTATTATTGTATTGCTAAAGGAAAAAAAATATTTTCACTATTGATTTTGCTTAATTACAAGAGATGTGTATCTTATAGAAATTTGATTCCGATATTTTTGGAAGTGATGAGACTATTCTTGATCCAGAATTGATTTTGATTACATTTTTTCCGAGTCAGAATGGATTCTTGATTCAGATTTGAATCTCAACACAGAATCGCCTTAGATTTGGTTTTCTCGATTCGGAAGAAATGCAGATTCGGTTTTTGAATTAGAACTGATTTACATTACAATCTCAAGTCGGAATCGATTAAAAAAAATGTTCTCGATTGAAAATTGATACAAAATGTTATTTATTCGGAATCTATTGTCTCTATTCACTTAATTCATGATCTGATCATGATTCGATTCTCTTGATTCTAAAGTGATTCTCGCAAAATATTATTTTGTACAGTGGAGCAAAAAAGTATTTAGTCAGCCACCGATTGTGCAAGTTCTCCTACTTAAAATGATGACAGAGGTCCGTAATTTTCATCATAGGTACACTTCAACTGTGAGAGACAGAATGTGACAAAAAAATCTAGGAATTCACATTGTAGGAATTTTAAAGAATTTATTTGTAAATTATGGTGGAAAATAAGTATTTGGTCAACCATTCAAATCTCTCAGTGGTTCGAAGGAGGTTTTGGCTCAAAATCTCACGATACTTAGCCCCATTCATTCTTTCCTTAACACGGATCAATCGTCCTGTCCCCTTAGCAGATAAACAGCC
Source organism: Nerophis ophidion (assembly GCF_033978795.1). NCBI lineage: Eukaryota > Metazoa > Chordata > Actinopteri > Syngnathiformes > Syngnathidae > Nerophis > Nerophis ophidion. Next base: position 46,628,430 of record NC_084614.1, read on the forward strand.
CCAAAGCATGATGTTTCCCCCCCCATGCTTCACAGTAGGTATGGTGTTCATGGGATGCAACTCAGTATTCTTCTTCCTCCAAACACGACAAGTTGAGTTTATAGCAAAAAGTTCTATTTTGGTTTCATCTGACCACATGACATTCTCCCAATCCTCTGCTGTATCATCCATGTATCCATTTTGGTACATTCCTACAATGTGAATTCCTGGATTTTTTTTTTCACATTCTGTCTCTCACAGTTGAAGTGTACCTATGATGAAAATTACAAACCTCTGTCATCATTTTAAGTGGGAGAACTTGCACAATCAGTGGCTGACTAAATACTTTTTTGCCCCACTATATGAATTAAAGTAAAACATTTTCAAAAAAGGTTACAAAAGTTCATTTTGGGTGCTAGCGTATACTCGTAGGGTTAAATGGTAAATGGGTTATACTTGTACAGCGTTTTTCTATACCTTCAAGGTACTCAAAGCGCTTTGACACTATTTCCACCTTCACCCATTCACACACACACGTTCACTCACACTTTCACACACTGATGGCGGGAGCTGCCATGCAAGGCCCTAACCACGAGCCATCAGGAGCAAGGGTGAAGTGTCTTGCTCAAGGATATAACGGACGTGACGAGGTTGGCAGAAGGTGGGGATCGAACCAGGGACCCTCAGGTTGCTGGCGGGGATCGAACCAGGAACCCTCAGGTTGCTGGCACGGCCACTCTCCCAACAGCGCCACGCCGTCCCCCATTGGTTAAGCTTGGAGATAGCTTACATTGTGTATGAGAAAAATAATATGTTGGATTTTTTAGTAAAAATGGCTGCTCAGTCGCGAGTGTTTTACAAACCCCGTTTCCATATGAGTTGGGAAATTGTGTTAGATGTAAATATAAATGGAATACAATGATTTGCAAATCCTTTTCAACCCATATTCAATTGAATATGCTACAAAGACAACATATTTGATGTTCAAACTGATAAACATTTTTTATTTTATTTTGCAAACAATCATTAACTTTAGAATTTGATGCCAGCAACACGTGACAAAGAAGTTGGGAAAGGTGGCAATAAATACTGATAAAATTGAGGAATGCTCATCAAACACTTATATGGAACATCCCACAGGTGTGCAGGCTAATTGGGAACAGGTGGGTGCCATGATTGGATATAAAAGCAGCTTCCATGAAATGCTAAGTAATTTACAAACAACGATGGGGCGAGGGTCACTAATTTGTAAGCAAATTGTTGAACAGTTTTAGAACAACATTTCTCAACGAGCTATTGCAAGGAGTTTAGGGATTTTACTATCTACGGTCCGTAAAAATTACCAAAAAGTTCGGAGAATCTGGAGAAATCACTGCACGTAAGCGATGATATTACGGACCTTTGATCCCTCAGGCGGTACTCCATCCAAAGCCGACGTCAGTGTGTAAAGGACATCACCACATGGGCTCAGGAACACTTCAGAAAACCACTGTCAGTAACTACAGTTGGTCGCCATATCTGTAAGTGCAAGTTAAAACTCTACTATGCAAAGCAAAACAAATTTATCAACAATATCCTGAAACGTCGCCGGCCTGGCTTGGCCCGAGCTCACCTAAGATGGACTGATGCAAAGTGGAAAGGTGTTCTGTGGTCTGACGAGTCCACATTTCAAATTATATTTGGAAACAGAGGACGTGGTGTCCTCCAGAAGAAAGAGGAAAATAACCATTCGGATTGTTATAGGCGCAAAGTTCAAAAGCCAGCATCTGTGATGGTATGGGGGTGTATTAGTGCCCAAGGCATGGTTAACTTACACATCTGTGAAGGCACCATTAATGCTGAAAGGTCCATACAGGTTTTGGAGCAACATATGTTGCTATCCAAGCAACGTTATCATATACGCCCCTGCTTATTTCAGCAAGACAATGCCAAACCACGTGTTACAACAGTGTTGTTTCGTAGTAATAGAGTGCGGGTACTTTCGTGGCCCGCCTGCAGTCCAGACCTGTCTCCCATCGAAAGTGTGTAGCGCATTATGAAGCGTAAAATACGACAGCGGAGACCCCGGACTGTTGAAGGACTGAAGCTCTACATAAAACAAGAATTGGAAATAAGTCCACGTTCAAAGCTTCAACAACTAGTTTCCTCAGTTCCCAAACGTTTATTGAGTGTTGTTAAATGAAAAGGTGATGTAACACAGTGGTGAACATGCCCTTTCCCAACTACTTTGGCACATGTTGCAGCCATGAAATTCTAAGTTAATTATTATTTGCAAAAAAAAATAAGGTTTATGAGTTTGAACATCAATTATCCATTTGCAAATCATTGTTTTCTGTTTATATTTACATCCAACACAATTTCCCAACTCATATGGAAACAGTGTTTTACCATTAAATAGTTTTTGTTTTTTTTGTTTTTTTACACCAAATTACTGCAAATTGATAAACGGTACCACATTTATTTTACAGGAGAATTTTGGCATGTGACTTGCTAGTTTTCTACATGAAAAATCTACTGCTTTTTGTTTACATTCCATTACTGTATATGGATACAGCACTTTTATATTTACAATAAAATTCTGGCAACTGAGCTGGCAGTATTTTACCGTAAACTCTATTGACATTTTTAACAGTTAAAAAAAATGTATTTAAAAAAACAAACAAACATTCATTGTGTGTGTTGTGTTGCATTTATTTTGAGTATGAAACGCGCTTGGATTGTAACCTGACTCTCGCCAGATCCTTGTAGTTTGCTGAGCTAGAAGGATCCGGCGAGAGTCAGGTTACTTTGATTGATGATCAATTGAAAAATCACGTTTTGGATGTGAATGAATTTTTTTTTTCCAGCATATATAGTTACTGCAATCATCCTGGTATTATGTATTACTTACAAAAGCACAATTATGTTGAATCTTATTTATTTATTTTTTTCTTGTGTTGAAATACATCTTCTCCTGAGGTCATATTGTAGTGTGATTTTCAGTAGTGTTTTGCCATATCTCCATAAACATAAATAAATAATGCAGAGTGCCCTCTAGTGGTTCTATCATTGCACTGCAGAGGCTGTGTTGTCTCCACCATTCATCCATCCATTTTTTTACCGCTTGTCGCGGGGTTGCTGGAGCCTATCCCAGCCCCATACGGGCAGAAGGCTGAATACACCCTGGACAAGTCGCCCCCTCATCGTACATAACAACTTGGAGATAAAAGAGGTGAAAGTGAAACTAAAGAGTCAAATGAAACAAAATACACAATAAAAAATTATTTGAATAATCACTTAAATGTGGCATTTATTAGTAGTGAATTTAAATACATAAAATGTATTACAAAATATAGTTGATTTAATGTTAAAAGCAAAAGACGGTATAGCTCGGTTGGTAGAGTGGCCCTGCCAGCAACTAGAGCAGGGGTGTCGAACGTACGGCCAGGTTTTATCCGGCCCGCATGAGGAATTTGCCAAATATGAAAATGAGCTGCTTTTTTTTTTTTTTTACGAAATAAACTGCTGTTTTAAATGTGTCCACTGGGTGTCACAGTAGCAATTCTGTTAGGCAAGCACGGTTTATAAGCAAGAGGTATACAATAAAGGGTGACTGTGGCTCCTCCTCCTCCACCCACATGAAACCTAAAACCTGCCGTTTTATGTCTTCTGCTTCGAACACATCGCCATTTGCCACCCTCGTTGCCCCAAAATGTTTCTGTCAAACACAGGAAAAGTGAACTTAACCCTTTTGAATAGTTTTTACCTTCAATCCCAGAAAGGCTGTGACTTAAGTTTAATCATGGCTTTGTAGATACACTGAGACAAAGTCTATGCTCATTTTGTTTCTCAAACTGCACCAATTGCCTTAGAATTTTCAACAAACTGGAAGTGTTTTGTCTAGAGGATTATGCGTGATTTGTACATTTTCAGAATGTGCTTGTCCTATTTTTGGCCAAAGTAAAACAAAGAAAACAACCTGGAGTTGTCTTTATTTTTAAGTTATCATGCCATGATTTTACCCTTCCGGCCTACTTGAGAATAGATTTTCCTCCATGCGGCCCCTCAGCTAAAATGAGTTTGACACCCCTGAACTAGAGGGTTCCAGGTTCGATCCCTGCTTCTGCCATCCTTGACACTGCCGTTGTGTCCTTGGGCAAGACACTTTACCCAACTGCTCCCAGTGATATCCACACTGGTTTAAATGTAAATTAGATATTGACTTGTCCAAGGGTGTACCCCAAATGCAGCTGAGACAGGCTACAGCGACCCCAAAAGCGACAAGCGGTAGAAAATGGGTGGATGGACGGAAAAAGTAATTTATCAAAATATTTTATTTATTTCAATATTTAATTTTGTGTTGATTTTATTTTTATTAAATGAATGTAACTGCCACACGTGTTCATTGAATAATGACATAAATCCTGAAATAATTAAATTGTAAAATAAGTATTAATCATAAAATAATGACATTTTAAAAATAGAAGGACCTTTTAAAACAAAAAAATCTTCAGGCCCCAATTTACCCTGTGAAAGGTCATCACCAGTTTCGCCTCAATAAATCTGTTTATTTTTAGTAATTTTTATTTTCAAAAATATCTGTATTTTTATTAAATAATATATACATAAAATTATATACACATATATTTATATATATGTATATAGGTATATATGTATACGTATATATCTATATATATATATAAACATATATGTATATATGTATATACATATATATATACATGTATATATATATATATCTGCATATATACATACATATATATGTATATATACATCCATACATACATCCATATATGTATGTGTGTATGTATGTATATATATATATATATATATATATATATATATATATATATATATATATATATATATATACAGTATATATACATGGCTTCACGGTGTCAGAGGGGTTAGTGCGTCTGCCTCACAATACGAAGGTCCTGAGTAGTCAAGGTTCAATCCCGGGCTCGAGATCTTTCTGTGTGGAGTTTGCATGTTCTCCCCGTGTCTGCATGGGTTCCCTCCGGGTACTCCGGCTTCCTCCCACCTCCAAAGACATGCACCTGGGGATAGGTTGATTGGCAACACTAAATTGGCCCTAGTGTGTGAATGTTGTCTGTCTATCTGTGTTGGCCCTGCGATGAGGTGGCGACTTGTCCAAGGTGTACACCGCCTTCCGCCTGATTGTAGCTGAGATAGGCGCTGGCACCCCCCACGACCCCAAAGAGAAAAAGCGGTAGTAAATGGATGGATGGATGGATCGTGAAATAATTAAATTGTGAAATAAGTTATTCATCATAAAATAATGACATTTTAAAAAGAGAAGGCCCTTTTAAAACAAAAAAAAATCTACAGGCCCAAATTTAGCCTGTGAAAGGTCATCACCAGTTTCGCCTCAATAAATCTGTTTATTTTCAGTTGTTTTATTTTCAAAAATATTTGTAATTTTATTAAATAATATATACATTAAATAATATACACATATTTATATATATATATATATATATATATATGTATATAGGTATATGTATATATATATTTATATATGTATTAACATATATGTATATATATACATGTATACAGTTGTGATCAAAATTTTTCAAACCCCACACAATTTTGGTGTTTTAGCAAGTTGGACATTTATTCCGTATTTTGTTTATAGTCATATCAAATAAAGATGTGTCAAATAGACAAATGCAACTTAAATTGTAACATTGTATTTTACAAAATACCAAAAAAAGAAATTTTTCTTAATATCTCATTGACAAAATTATTCAACCCCCTAGTTACATGCATCTTTTGTACTTAGTAGAACACCCTTTGGCAGTAATTACATCCTTCAAACGTGATACATAACCGGACACAAGCTTCTTGCAACCATCTACAGGTATTTTAGCCCATTCCTCTTGGGCAAAGGCCTCCAGTTCGTTCATATTCTTGGGCTTGCGTGCTGCAACTGCCTTCTTCAAGTCCCACCACGGTTTTCTATAGGATTTAGGTCTGGCGACTGTGAAGGCCACTCCAGAGTCTTCCAGCCCCTCTTCTGTAACCACTCTGATGTTGATTTGGAGGTATGCTTGGGATCGTTGTCCTGTTGGAAGGTCCAACGTCTCCCAAGCCTCAGCTTCGTCACTGACTTCATGACATTTGCAGCTAATATATCCTGGTAGGAAATAGAATTCATAATGCCTTGAACGCGCTGGAGATTCCCGGTACCTGAGGCAGAGAAACAGCCCCAAAGCATGATTGACCCCCTACTATGCTTAACAGTAGGCAAGGTGTTCTTATCTTTGTAAGCTTCATTTTTTTCTCCTCCAGACATAACATTGATTCATAGGCCCAAAGAGTTCCAGTTTTGTCTCAACACTCCATAGAACAGTTTCCCAAAACCTTTGGGGTTTGTCCAGATGATTTTTTGGCATACTGGAGTCTATTTTCCTTGTGCCTGGTAGTCAGAAGTGGGGTGCGCCTGGGAGTTCTGGCATGGAGGCCTTCATCTTGTAGTGCACGCCTTATTGTCTGGGACGAAACCTGCGTTCCCCCCTCTGCAATGTCCTATTGTAGTTCCTCAGCTGTGACCCGGGGGTTTCTCACCACTGTACGCACACAGCATCCTCTTTCTACCACGCCCAGGTAATGTTTCCACTGTGCCTTTAGCTTTAAACTTGCGAATTATGCTCCCAACTGTGTCTCTTGGAATGTGTAATGTCTTTGCTATTTTCTTATATCCATATCCTTTCTTATGAAGAGAAATTACCTCCTCTGTTGACTTCTTTGACCACTCCCTGGACTTCACCATGTTGCAAATACACCATTGACCATCTACAAGAAGCTGAGCGTCACAGTCTTTTTCAATCAGTTTAATTGTTGCTCGTTATGGTTCTAATCACATCCACAGGTGTTTCCAACACCTTATTGAAAAGACCTTATTCAAATTCTGTTCTTAAAAGTTATGATCTTCAAGGGGTTGAATAATTTTGTCAATGAGATATTAAGAGACATGACACTGTTTGGTATGTTACAAAATATAATGTTGTAATTCAAGTTGCATTTGTCTATTTAATGCATCTTTATTTGATATGACTATAAACAAAATACAGAATAAATGTCCAACTTGCTAAAACACCAAAATTGTGTGGGGGTTGAATAATTTTGATCACAACTGTATGTATACATATGCATATATACATACATATATACATATACGTATATATGTATATATACACATATACAACCATCCATCAATACATACATACATATATATATATATATATATATATATATATATATATATATATATATATATATATATATATATATATATATATATATATATATAAACATATATACCAAAAAGTTCTATTTTGGTTTCATCTGACCACATGACATTCTTCCAATCCTCTGCTGTATCATCCATGTATCCATTTTGGTACAAACTCAACTTGTCGTGTTTGGAGGAAGAAGAATACTGAGTGCATCCCAAGAACACCACACCTACTGTGAAGCATGGGGGGGGAAACATCATGCTTTGGGGCTGTTTTTCTGCTAAGAGGACAGGAAGATTGATCCGTGTTAAGGAAAGAATGAATGAGGCCATGTATCGTGAGATTTTTGAGCCAAAACCTCCTTCCATCAGTGAGAGCTTTGAATGGTTGACCAAATACTTATTTTCCACCATAATTTACAAATAAATTCTTTAAAATTCCTACAATATGAATTCCTGGATTTTTTTTCCACATTCTGTCTCTCACAGTTGAAGTGTACCTATGATGAAAATTACAGACCTCTGTCAACATTTTAAGAGGGAGAACTTGCACAATCGGTGGCTGACTAAATACTTGTTTGCCCCACTGTACAGATATTTGTGTGTGTGTGTGTGTATTACTTAATTAATAATAATAAAACAAGCTTATTAATAAAAAATAAAGCTATTGTTTTCACGTAAAAAAAACTTTTGACACGCTCTTTGTCTTGAGTGCTATAGTCAACAACTTGTTTGACGTGACATACATTGTTATATACAGTATCATGTAATTGTATGCACGTTCGAAACAAACTCAAACCATAAACCATAAGTAAATACATACATATAGAAGTTCATTGTCTCGATTGCATATAAAAAAATGTGTCCACTTGAGAGAGCACTACAGAAGATGACAGCCGATATTGCAGGCTACAGTTGCAGTTCTTCACCCTACCACTAAATGTCGCTGCCGTACGCAGTTGAAGTCGGCCCCAGGTCACGTGACACCCGGCCGCCCTGAGTGCACCTGCAGAGCTGGCAGGAGGAGTCTTCTTGCAGTCTGATGCTGGATTGTGGCCGCTGCTCTTTGCTCACACGCCGCAACTTTTTACTGCAAGTTTCGCTCACTGGACTTCGATTAAACTCACCCCGGGAATGGAGGCGTCGAACGCTTGGCTCAGCTGCCTGCTCTTCACTCTTTTAGGCGGTAAGTTTCCCTGCATTTATTGCCACTTTCTGTCCTTCCTTCCTCGGGTTTCTCCTCACCGAGCGGTCATCTTCGCCATTACTGCGCGGACCTGCTTCTTCTTTTTTTTTTAAGGACTTTAAAAATAGTCGTAACTTCCAAGGTCGACATAGAACTTGTCCAGAAGGCTAAGAAACACACATTTGAATGAGACAAGCCCTAATAACTAAGGCGCGTAACTCTTTATTAATGTTACAATATAGCGTAAAACAAACACGCGTTTAAACTGTACACTAAATCTCATTCAATGTCAGTTATTTGTTTTAATTAATCATTTAGCACATTCACAAAGAAAGACAGCATCGACTAATAGTGAAAAAAGTTTACTTAGTTTATGTTTTTCAATTTTACAATAGTGTGTAATATCTCAGTATTTTTATATTTGGTTGTAATTCAACGTACGCTTAGTAAAATAGCTATGATATTATGTTGATAATTACCCATATTGTATGATGTTATTATGATACTATGATATGATATGATATGTAAAATAGATATGATTATGATAGTCCTATCAGTGTGCTTTTAAACCTGTGGCTACTGAGTCCAAAATCCCAGCAAACATAGTAAAACCATACACTGTTTGTGTTGCTGCTTGTACTTAACATGACATGAAATATATATGTTTTTTCCCTTGTTAAACTAATTTTGTTTATTTTGTGGGATGGGTTTACTTTAGATATTTCTAACTCAATATGTAAATGTTCAAGTACTTCTCTACTTTCAAATCAATCAATGTGTATTCCCGGACATTGCTTAAAAATGTTTTTTTTTTAAACATTTGCAGATCAATTTAGTCTGTTTAAAAACTATATTTCTCTCCTGAGTGTATGGGTGTGGTCTCTTTAGTGTTCTGGAATTTACACTGAAACTACCGCTTGACTCCTCCCACCAAAAACCCAAATTTGAAAAAAAATAGATAGGTTTATTGGCAACACTAAATTGGCCCTAGTGTGTGAATGTGAGTGTTAATGTTGTCTGTCTGTCTATGTTGGCCCTGCGATGAGGTGGTGACTTGTCCAGGGTGTACACCGCCTTTCGCCCGATTGTAGCTGAGATAGGCGCCAGCGCCCCCCGCAACCCCAAAAGGGAATAAGAAGTAGGAAGTGGATGAATGGATATGAAGATATGAAGGGACGGCGTGGCGCAGTGGATGTGTGACCGTGCGCAACCCGAGCGTCCCTGGTTCAATTCCCACCTAGTACCAACCTCGTCACGTCCGTTGTGTCCTGAGCAAGACACTTCACCCTTGCTCCTGATGGGTGCTGGTTGGCGCCTTGCATGGCAGCTCCCTCCATCAGTGTGTGAATGTGTGTGTGAATGGGTAAATGTGGAAGTAGTGTCAAAGCGCTTTGAGTACCTCGAAGGTAGAAAAGCGCTATACAAGTACAACCCATTTATCATTTATATATATTTCTGATTTTTAATGGTATGCTTTTGTCACCCTTAGTTTAAATACTTAGAGATGGGATCCTGGAATAGATATCCCTCGTATCATAAAGAAAGGCCTTTTTGGAGGATTTGCCCATGTAAAGATTGTGCATCAATAGCTGAACTAGGACATTTTTTTTTTAACCTTCTTTTGTCTCGTGGCTCACATTGTGTGCGCTAGTTGAGGCTCATTAGCATCCTAATGGCGGCGTGGCCTCGTCATTTGGGCAATGTTCCACTTGGGCGCACAAGAACACTATCTGTCCAACTCCAAGTATTCTTTTGACATTTTTGTCTTCAGGAACAAACAATATCTGTGAACTCTTCTGTAATGGTCATATAAGAGCATTTCCGCTCTAGTTTCTTTGTGCAGTTCAACTCAGGCGACACATAAAGTTGATCAAATGAAACAAATGGCATCTAGAGACGAACAGAAACTATTATTTCAAATATTTACTGGTAATGATGGATGGTTTTGACATACAGTGGGGCAAAAAAGTATTTACTCAGCCACCGATTGTGCAAGTTCTCCACTTAAAATGATGACAGAGGTCTGTAATTTTCATCATAGGTACACTTCAACTGTGAGAGACAGAATGTGGAAAAAAATATCCAGGAATTTTAAAGAATTAATTTGTAAATTATGGTGGAAAATACGTATTTGGTCAACCATTCAAAGCTCTCACTGACGGAAGGAGGTTTTGGCTCACGATACATGGCCCCATTCATTCTTTCCTTAACGCGGATCAATCGTCATGTTCCCTTAGTAGAAAAAACGCCCCAAAAAATAATGTTTCCACCCCCATGCTTCACAGTAGGTTTGGTGTTCTTGGGATGCAACTCAGTATTCTTATTCCTCCAAACACGACGAGTTGAGTTTATACCAAAATGGATACATGGATGATACGGCAGAGGATTGGGAGAATGTCATGTGGTCAGATGAAACTAAAATAGAACTTTTTGGTATAAACTCAACTTGTCGTGTTTGGAGGAAGAAGAATACTGAGTTGCATCCCAAGAACACCACACCTACTGTGAAGCTTGGGGGTGGAAACATCATGCTTTGGGGCTGTTTTTCTGCTAAGGGGACAAGACGATTGATCCGTGTTAAGGAAAGAATGAATGGGGCCATGTATAGTGAGATTTTGAGCCAAAACCTCCTTCCATCAGTGAGAGCTTTGAATGGTTGACCAAATACTTATTTTCCTCCATAATTTACAAATAAATTATTTAAAATTCCTACAATGTTAATTCCTGGATTTTTTAAATCATTCTGTCTCTCACAGTTGAAGTGTACCTTTTGATGAAAATTACATACCTCTGTCATCATATTAAGTGGGAGAACTTGCACAATCGGTGGCTGACTAAATACTTTTTTGCCCCACTGTACATGTATGTCTGTGTTGTCTTTGAGGAAAGATAATGATGAGTTAATTATTTAAAAAGTGTTTTGTGAAGTGAATTATATTTATATAGCACTTTTTTTCTTGGCGCTTTACATTGAAGACTCCATCCATCCAACCGTTTCCTACCGCTTGTCCCGTTCGGAGTCGCGGGGGGTCGCTGGAGCCTATCTCAAATGTTCTCTCTCCACACTATGGCAACATTTTAGTCACATTCATGTCATTGTCCGTGATTAATACTAGATTACAATTTTACTAGCCTCTTTTGTGAATCTGTTTACGCAGAATTCCTAGGTCCTTCCATCATAGCCTGCGTCCTTAGCAGTGGACATCTGTATTAGGTCTATTTTTTTTTTTTTGTTAGTTACTCATTGCAGAAAAACAAATAGCCATGGTATGCAAAACACACATTTCCACTGCGGAGGAAGCCGGCTCACAGTAGGATATTAAGCTGTGAGAAAGACTGACTCTTTACATTAGGTGTTAGCACAGGACAATAAAGACAGCACCAACAGTGGTTAAGATGCATCAAGTCTGACCAGAATCATTTTATTTTGAAATGAAAGAAATAGACCAAAAACTAATTTGTACTGCAGAGGACGCTGGGTCTCAAAGCAGTATTTCCTCAGGATTGTTATCAATTTTATGGCTAGGTCAATTTCCTAAATCGATTCAATTTTGATTCGTTTGGTTTTAAATTGATGAATCAGGATTCGATTCAATCCTCAATTGTTATTATCATAAACTGTCATCCATGCCTATTTATTCATTTGTACTAATCTATTTCATGCTGCGTTAATAATACTTGGAGTGCAAATAATTAGATCCCATTCTGTAGTGCTGTTATTCTACAATGTTATTTTAGTGTTTTACACTTGCTATATTTTATAGAAAGCCTATACAGGGTTCCCTAGATTGCCAAGATACCTGTTGCAGTGGGGGGTGTGGTTGAAGGCATTGCTAGGGGTGTGGTCAATATGACATCACATGCTGCAACTAACGACTATTTTAACGATTAGTCGACTAGTCGAACAATAAAGCGTACACATTTAATGGCTCTAATTTTTCCATCAATTTCTAAATGTATCCTAGGTTACTTTAGGCATGTGCTTACAAACAACAACAATGATTAATTCAGTCATAAATATTTATTCATACTGTAACTGGGCTGCTCATTCAGCTGTTACAAACACTAAAATGACCATTAAAATGTTGTCCGTATAAAATAAAGGAAAGGCAAAGTGTTAAAAAAAACAATTACCCTTATGTTTTTGGAAAAAAAAAACAGTTAAAATAGCAGCAATGGAAACAAACAAAACAACACAAAATGTAACTTCCTCAAAAAGAAAACATCTTTAATGTTTAAAAAGCTGCAAAATGGTATATTGACTGTTGATTAACACCTGGCAGTTTTAGCAGACTCAATGTGTAGAATTGTATCTTTGATTCATTCTTAAAATGTTGACTATTTAATAGATTGTATGTTTAATCTTATGATACCTCCGCATTGGTGCCTGTCGTGTGTGTGTGTGTGTGTGTGTGTGTGTGCGTGCGTGTGTGTGTGTGGTTCGCGTTTGTTATTGTGCCCTTTTCTTTACGGCATTGCAAATTGATGCTGCTTTGAAAAGTACTAGAATTGATGTAGACAAAGTAGAGCTGGCTGAATTGGTGAAAATAATAGTTGTTTCACACGACTTCGTCTCTCATTTGTTAGCTAGCTAGCAAAGTACAAGCTAACACTAAACCACGTCTTACCTCCAGAGGTCCGACATCATGCCCCCGCTTTAAAAGCTTGCGTATCGCAGATGTACTGCCATAAAAACAAGGTCCAGTTTGCAAAATGAACAAGAATAGGAGGAAATGTTCTCACACTTTACATGTTATCACTAGTGATGGTTTTGCAAGTGGTGGCATGGAAACGCTTCCTCTCGGAAAAAACACGAGTGACATTGTCACAACTATTGTCGACAAAATTTGTTGTCGACAATGTCCACTAATTGTTGCAGCCTTATAATTACATATACTGTATTTCCTTTAAAAAGGCAAAAAACATTTTTTTCTTTATCTCCTTAAAAGCCACCAGTGTCATCTTAAATTTTGAAGATCGCTGTTTGCAGGTATATCTCAAATACATTACAGTATGCCCACATCTCGGACATGATGCCTCCGATCCAGACAAGCCCCTGTGTATGGCTTACGTCATCACAACATAGGGTTTCGGCAGGGCTGTCCCTGTAATCAAGTTACAGTAAACTTTGATTCACGAACCGTCTATTTGCGTACTTTTCGGTCTATGAACGTTTAGATCGACCCAAATATGCCTCGGTGTGTTACCAATGTCTTTGTGTACTGGTCAGTTCGTTCTTTTTGTCATTCATTTAATCATTTTGTTTTCCGCCAGAATCGCTAGGGAGGCAGCTATTTTGATGACATCACTTCCTGTAAATAGCCATTTTGAAGAGGTTTTGCTTGGAGTAGCAGCTGCGATGCGGTGAAAGCCCACTGATTGGCTCATACATATTAAAGAAACAAGTCCACAATTGCAACAATAAAAAAAACAAAAAAAAACGCTTATATTGTTGCTGACTTTGCCGAAGGAGTTGAATATCGCCACAAGGACGGATAGAAAGTGCATGAGCAGGTAGAAAATTTGTGGCTTGTGTAGCTAAATGGGAAGCAGCCACCTGGCGATGGCTTGTCATTTATATGGTGACTTGATGTCCAAAAGTGACAATCCTGAAACCAGCACGGCGAAGCAATTTGAGGCATTTTTTTAAAAGTTTCAAAAGAGCATCATGATGAGACTGCTCGGACAGCTTACGCTTCAACCTTGATTTTATACGTGAAATGGTATTCCTACCTATCTTTTTAACTGTAATACGACCAGACTTAGGCTTCACGGTGGCAGAGGGGTTAGTGCGTCTGCCTCACAATACGAAGGTCCTGCAGTCCTGGGTTCAAATCCAGGCTCGGGTTCTTTCTGTGTGGAGTTTGCATGTTCTCCCCGTGAATGCGTGGGTTCCCTCCGGGTACTCCGGCTTCCTCCCACTTCCAAAGACATGCACCTGGGGATAGGTTGATTGGCAACACTAAATTGGCCCTAGTGTGTGAATGTGAGTGTGAATGTTGTCTGTCTATCTGTGTTGGCCCTGCGATGAGGTGGCGACTTGTCCAGGGTGTACCCCGCCTTCCGCCCGATTGTAGCTGAGATAGGCGCCAGCGCCCCCCGCGACCCCGGAAGGGAATAAGCGGTAGAAAATGGATGGATGGATGGACGACCAGACTTTTTTGGAAATATATGCCAGAGGGGACCGTAATACAACAAAGGAGAATGCAGAACTGGAATACGATCCAATGGAGGAGAGCCTCACAATGCTAGTTTGTGTGAATGTTAGTGGTGACTGGGACTTGGTGACACTGTGCTTGTTTTGCTCTCCCAGACTGTTTAAATGCCACAAGGTAACTTATTTTTTTTTGTAGCAACGAGTTTGGTAACATTTTGAAGTGCACCAAACGGGACGTGTGTGTGTGTGTGTGTCTGTGTGTGTGTGTGTGTACGCATTGACAATTAAGCTTGCTGTTGTTTTTGGATTAAAAAAATAGATAATTGAGCCATTACCCACTTGTTACGTTATTTTGATACATATACAGTATATAAACACATTATTTTGTCTTCAAATTGTGCATTTTTTATTATTTAAAATAGGGACTCTTTTTGAAACTAGAACCGGTTATTCATGATTACCTTGTTTCTTATGGGGAAATCCGTTTCACTTGACCAATGTTTCGGTTTGCGAACCATTTTCAAGAACCACTTAAGTTCCTAAATCAATGTTCCACTGTATGGCTTTTTTCAGCGTGCAAATTTGAGAATGAGAAAGTGATGTGTGTCTCGGAGTGAAACACGGAGACAACTGTTTGCACTGAGGAAATAGGCGTTGGAATTGGGCCCGTTGTTAGCACCAGATTTTCAATAAAAGCTAAAAAGAGCGTCAGACTTTGTGTTTCTTCTTTTGGACGTTACAATACATTTTATTAATTTATTTTGTTTTATGTAAAAAGCACTCATTTGGTGGTCGTGTGGCGGCTAATATTTTGCCGCTACAATCAAATGCATTAAGGGCAAACATTGCTATAGTTTATTGAACACAGACAGGACAAAGCACTGTCTCATGTTAAGTGGTCACTGAATGACAGAAATACCTGTTGTTTGTGTACACTGAACTGATTCAACGCCAAACTATTGATTGTGTCACATTTATATTGAACTCCATTCTGCATGAAGTATCTTGCCACGAACATAATTTAACTCAGTTATTAAGTCTTACCTTTACATTGGCACGTAAAGCTGCCCCATATTAAACATATTAGACCCTTTAGTCGTAACTTTGTTTTGGCAGGTTGTTCCTAAGGGGTGAGCCATTGTCTTCAATGACTCTCTGGTAATTTTTTAAGCACCTGAAAAGTTGCCACAATGGCGGCTTCAGCTTTTCTTTTTTTTTTGGAGGAGGGAGTTTGATGATTCGTCCAGCATCCATTTGGAAGCTAATGTTTCATACTATTGTGTCTCTCGATAAGCTTCTGCACCACTGGTGTAACTTTGTTTTGTTCCGTGCAGGTTCGCGCTGAAAATATAATACCAGCATATTGTTTGTTTATAGCTAGTAGGAGGACTGAAACACACAGTGTTGTGGAGCCGTTGTGAATAAATCACTGTCATGTTTTTAAATCAGGGTTGATAGTAAAACCGGTTAATTGTTGCATCTCTAAATAGGTAACCAATTTATTGTGAGGCCTGAAAGTGTCCACTTGTTTTTTTCCGCGTATTTGACGACATTGCTGCTAGCAGGGATATAAAGATGTAAAAAAAAAATACTTCCAGAGTACGGCTGGCGTCCGTTTTTCAGTAATGATCTTACAAAACTCTGTTACAAATGAAATCAACTAAAATATCGGCATTATGCTTTGTGAATCGGATTTTGATAAATTAAAGAGTTATCGATCAAATTTAATATTTTTAGCCAATCTTAGTCCTTCCACAATATGACTGAATGTCCTCTGGTGTCCCCTTCACAGTGTCCACTGGTTCTACTGATCAAAACCTGAACAATGTCAGTTACCCCGGAAAAAAGGAAACCTGATGAAAAGGAGTAAATGTAGAGTGCAGTTACCTGATAAGAGTGTGACTAAAAGGCCTTGGCCAAGAGCCGGTTGCTTGGTTACCTTTTGAAAACACAGAGAAAGCAGCTGTACTTGGTGTGTGTGTATGTGTGAGCTGTTTGTTTCAAAAAGCTACCCTCCCCCTTAACATGGATATGTTCTCTTTACAGTAGGAAAACAAGGACTCCTGTTATTTGGAACACTAGTTTTTGTGCATTGAATATCTGCGTGTTCGGGATTTTTTAATAGCGGAATAATTGCACACGATTTGAAATGACAGTGAATTTGCAATATAATAGCAGCCATCACGGGTCATAAGTGCAACAAGAGAGATTGCTAGAAGCCCGACGTGTCGTTGTCATTGGCCCCACATAGATCGTAACGACCTGAGGTCACGTTCAACACTTGTGACCTCTAGACGCCAGTACTCGCCTGTCGGAACAGCTTGTAGGCGAACAGCCGCTCGCTCTCACCTCGTCCTTGGAAATGAAGCAGGAACATGTGGAATTAGATTACACACTGGAGCACCGCTTCGACCTCCATCAACCGAGGAAGACAGCGACTGGCCATGAATATTCACAGCTCTCAGGCCTTAATGTTAGAGCCTGCTGCCAAATCCTGTTAAACGATATTGAATTGTGAAGCGGCTTTATCTCCGACATTAGCGCCGCATCTTTCTTTTCCCTCCCATTTCATTTCGGAATTACTACGCGAACAAATTGCTGCCTGCTGCAAAATGAGTCGAAATGATTCATCGTAGTGCTCCTTTCTTGGTCCATTTAACGACTGAGGAGCCATTTTGCATTCTGAGTCCATTCCTTTCTGACAGGTAGGGAGGAAGAATTGTTTGTGAGCCGTTGCCAAAACATTCTCATGTGAAGATATTGGCAAGATTTGACCTTAATTCCTTCACCATTAAGTCAACATTGCATTCTTTCTCTTTCCACTTTCAGCAGTATAAACCATCGAAAATGAAGCAGGCAGCTTTTGTAAGCTGTGAAAGCATTTCTTTGACTTTGGAATTTCAGTCAATAATCCTCCGAAACGGCATTTTAACTTCATTCCTTACAAGTAATATTATCACTAGAGGACAATGCTAAACATGTCAAACACATAGAAAGCAGGAGCAGGCAAACTAATACTGTAGCTAAGCTATCGCTAAACTAGCTGCACACTTAGCGACAAGGAATCGACGTAAGGCCGCTCGATCAATAAATCGGAGGTGTGGATGCCAAGGGTAGCATCAGTATATGATCGATACTAGAGTGCATAGGACAGTATTTTTATTTTCCAAAAATCTTTTTTATTTTTGGGAGGTAATTTGTGTTAATATTTACACACAGCAGGACTTTGAAGGTAAAACCAATGGATTCATAACACCAGATATTTTTTTTTATTTTGTTTAGTTATTGGGTATTGTTTTGATAAAACAATTGTATGTAATAAGATAAACCAAGGGCAGCACGGTGGTAGAGGGGTTAGTGCATGTGCCTCACAATACGAAGGTCCTGAGTTCAATCCCGGGCTTGGGATCTTTCTGTGTGGAGTTTGCATGTTCTCCCCGTGACTGTGTGGGTTCCCTCCGGCTATTCCGGCTTCCTCCCACCTCCAAAAACATGCACCGGGGGATAGGTTGATTGGCAACACTAAATTGGCCCTAATGTGTGAATGTGAGTGTGAATGTTGTCTGTCAATCTGTGTTGGCCCTGCGATGAGGTGGCGACTTGTCCAGGGTGTACACCACCTTACGCCCAAATGCAGCTGAAATAGGGTCCAGCACCCTCCGCGACCCCGAAAGGCACAAGCGGTAGGAAATGGATGGATGGCTGTTGTTTTTGACATATTGTGTTGACATTGTTACACTCACTATCAATACATTAAATAAATTACAGTTATTACATTGGCCAATTTCACACATGGATGATCAATATTAGAATTGGCAGCATAAAATCCTGATCAGAACACCTCTTATATCTAAATATTTTTTGAGGTGTTCAAAAATGAGTCTACTCCTGTGTAAAGAAACTGTATAACATTTATATTGAAGTTCAAAGGATTAATATTTATTTATATCTTGAAATAGCTCCTTGCGAATTTCATAATACAATTTTGACCCTGCCTCTTAAAACAATCAGAATCAAGAATCAATGAGAACAGTAATTGATAAAGGTATTGTCCAAATCCAAAAGATTCCCAGTCTTTTTTTTTGGATATGTTTTTTCTTTGGTTTTTAGTTTCGAAACTACCAATTTTTAAAGATGCATAATTTGGACATCATCTGGTGTCATAATCTAATTTCCGTAATTGACTGTGACGCATGTGCTTGTAATTTTTTCGAAAAGTCTAACAAAAATAGGGATGTTCCAGTCAGGGTTTTAATGATGCCGATTTTGTTGTCAATCATCCATGAGTGAGATCGGCTGATGATCACATGTATTAACAGTACATTTTTCAATTTATTGATGGTAATTGCTATTGAAAGTTTAACAATATTAACAAAAAATCAAAGTGGTTTTTAAAATTATTTTCCTCTTTGTGTGATCACTCAGTAATGTTACTTAAGAAACAAAGATGCAGTTTGTTTGCCGTACTGGAGGTGATTATTATTAGCTTAGAGGAGCGGCTTCACACGATTTATAGAGGCAAATGCGTGCTAGCCGCTTGTCAACCGGTGAACCAAAAATAAGTACGGATTGATGTTTATGATCGGCAATAAAATGCATTTATTGGCAATGGCGATGACATACTTTTCCTGAAAATCGGCCGATTTTTATTCGTGGCTCATCGATCGGCACATGCCTAAACAATGTGGTATTAACATTTCAGCTTTCTTCTCACATTAAGCCTTTTTATTCTATTTTCCATTTCAATTTTTATGTTTTATTTTTGGTTAATTTTATTTCGACAAAGTGCCTGTAAAAAAAACTAAGTAGATTATAGATGGTCTCTGGTTTTTGTATTTTACTGGGAAGATGGTGTGCTACTATCAAAACACATACAATTTTTCCCGAGCCTCTGTCTTCTTAGCAATATTGCTAATGTATAGTCCCTGGGGCATGGACAAGTGCCTTTGTGTTTGGATGTACTTAACTTTTTGTGACCACTTTTGTTTGATTATTGAGTAACTGCATGGCGCAAAAAAAACACTTGCAGTTTTTCACTTTTAATAGATGAATTCCTTTAAACTCCCAGTACCTGTCTGAATACTCTCTAAATATGGTGACATAATTGCTAATTTGGCAACACTGATGCTGCCAGTTATGTCTTCTTATTGTCCGGTAGACCACGTGTGTATGAGTTGTTAAGACACTGAGTTACGGTGCATATCATCACCTAACAGGTATTTTGCTTTGAGAAATATTTCTTTACACATGACTGTTGCGGCACCGTTGAGGCCATTTGTTTGTTTCAGTGCTGCAATGCTCATACATCAGTTAGCCACCTAATCCCTAGCGTCTGTATCACCCTTACACCCTGTCATATGACATAATGACTTGAAGGACAAATAGCCCTACAGCTGTGAGGATTGTCATTAGCATTTTCACACACCTTATTTTTCAAATTAATGTGCCAGAATGTTTTTCTTTTGATTACTAACACAGATGATAAAGCATACCAACTAAAAGTTTCTCAAACTGAAGTATGCTAGTGTTTCTCTTACCATTACACCATTCACCCCCCCCCCCCATTGGCCTGCCTGCCATTCCTAAGGAAGGGGAAGTTCATTAGGGCCCAAGCACTGAGCGAAGTCCTGCAAAGGCCCTATTTCTGCTGCAGTGTTTATTATTATTTTATGCTTTCCTCGCTTTGCATAAAAACTCATCACATTTTGTAATAATACGTTTCCGAGGTCCCGAACACGAACCCCCAGTACTACCTCAGATGCACTTCTTATTTAAAAAGAAGAAAAAAAGCCTTCGCCACAAGTTTTAGTGCTCATCTGTTGTGAAAGGAAGAACAAATAGTTTGAAAACAAACAGGACATCTGCCATTTTGGTCCGCACTGGCCATTTTGGACAAAAACGGATTGTATTATGAGGGACCTCTTCTTGCGACTTAACCAAAATGACTACAACCAAAATCGGGGATACCAGACAGATGGACAATAACAAATGGCAAAGCATTTTAGCCTAAGTCATCGGATGTGGGCGTGGCATAGTGACACACTTTTAAAGTCAGTCCGACAATTTGCCACACCAATCACACATATTTGGCATGAATGATGAATAGTTTCAATTTCCATTTCTATCAAATTGTATTAAGATGCATTAAGGCAGGTATTGGCTCCATCCTCAGACACCTTACACCCCTGTTTATTTGTTACAGTAAAAATATTGTGATTATTATATGTTACAGACTTGATAATTTGTTCTGACAGCATATGTTTTGTTGCCAGTTCCAAACCTCACTGGACAAATGATTTTGCAGACAAAGATTACATATTGAGTTGTGTGTGCCACATTATCAGCTGACGTCCAGGCATTCCTTCCCAGGGCTGAGTTGTGGAGAGATAATTGCATTGTCTCCTCTAGCAGTAAACCCTCGCTCCCGCCTCCGAAGAATATCAGACGTAATTGTTTAATCTTGAAAAATATTATGGCTCTGAAGAGGGCGGCAAAAGAAAGAGGGGGTGTGTGGAGGAGGAGTAGGGCTAAGAGTGGGTGAAGCAGCTGTTGATTTAGCCATTTTTAGAACACCTAGCTCATTTAAAAACACAACACATTGTCACCTACGAGTGTGGTGGAAGAAGGCAAACATTAGTTTATTCAATCTCACATGGTGTCAAAACACACGATAAAATAAGTACTACTGTACTGAATTTGTAAAAAAAACAAACAATGCTCAGTCTTTGTGTTCTTTGGCCATTTGTCCAGAGGACATCTTACTTGTCGAACGTGGTTGGCGTTCATTTTAGAGCAGAACATATCCCTGTCAGATTCAAAGTGATAGTGATCTGTCCCCCCACATTTCCGACATTAGATGAAAAACATTGTTGGTAAAACAGAATTGATGTTCTAATGAACTAATTTACACTGTAGCACAGGTAGAGTCCTTTGTTTGTGTGCTACGCCGTTGTTGAAATTTTAAAATGGTTACTAACGAGGAACCGGTAGCTGTGCTTGTGCTTGTAGATGTTTACTATACCAATCACACAACTAATTCTACTACAACTACTTATACTGTATATAATGAACAATAATTGTTTGAAGGGATAACCATGTAATCCTACTACATTCCATTTGTAGACAAGAAGAGTTACAGTCACAGAAGCACGTTCAATTGCTGTATTACTATAAACAGCTACCTTTTGGCAGTATGTCGTAGTTCCAGTCACTCCTGTGTACTGCAGCTAATGCTTCTCTCCCTTGCTGACGTCACACGTCACTTAAAGGGATGTGACGGTATCAAAATCCAACGGAATAAGCGGTAGAAAATGGATGGGATGGATTATCACAGTATTAAGGCCACGGTACGATATTATTGTGGTTTAAGTGTGTTTCGGACAAACACTCTTCGTTTAATTGTTCTCAAACATTGATAAAATGTTCTAATGATACTATAAACATGTATTTTTAAGTGCAAATAATTGTGCAGGAACATCTATTGTTTTAAGCAAATACTAAAAAAGCTTACAGTTGCAAGTCTTTAAAGTGACAATGTAAACATCAAGAGTCACAAGTGTAAAGCAATAATGTTCACTTTAGTGTTTTTCAACTTTTACTTTCTGAGAAGCAATGTCCCCCCACAGTGGACATGTCAGTTTGGAAAATGCTTCTACACAGAGAAGTTAACTAACACTTAAACTTTTAATAATGTAAATACCCCACAAACTGATGTTTGGCTTTGTTTGCTTAAAATATATATTCTGAGTGATTACTTATGAGGTTGCGACTTGTCCGGGATGCATCCTGCCTTCTGCTCGAGCGTAGCATGATAGGCTTCAAACAAGTGTCGGAAAAAATGGATGGATGGATTGAGGATTCATCAAGTAGTTTTTCAGTTTACTCATATTTCTCAGTATGTACGTTTTTTTTTTTTTATTGATTTCCCTACTTGCTCTGCAACAAGGTGTTGCCCAAAATAAACGACACACCAATATTTTGTTTGATACCGCCAAGCGTCATGGAATTAATGCGAAGATTTTGAAACCAAAATACTGCGGTATTTAAAATACCGTTGCACCCTAAGTCACGTAGCAGCAGGCACTGCCTTTTTTATTTCCATGAATCATCTCTCAATGTCATACACAGCGACTACTTATTACTACCCTTATTAGCAGTACTTCTGCTACTTCTATTATTTAAAATTTTAAAAGTCAGACATGGCAAAAACTTGTATATCATATCCCAATGTTTACATTGTTTTTGTTTTGATTCAAACAAATAAACTAGTGCTTAATTTTATGTTGCTGTTGTATAATTTGTTTATAAACATTTTAAAGATTGTTTTTGTTTCCACTAATTCAAGAGTCAGAGTCAATTTTCAAGTTTTATTTTATAGGATATTTTTGTAAAAATTACTGCTGGTAAATGGTAATTGTCGTTTATTGGGATATATGGTATTTTTGGCTGTTAAAAAGAACAACAATTTACAACGAACCAGAAACGAAAAGATCCGATCAGGGATCTTTAAGAACCAATCCACACCTAATTCGTTTGTATTTGATCATGTATGTACTGTATAATTCTGACTAACGCTGGGTGATGTAGATAAAAACTGTATCAAGGTATACATGTCTTATATCAGTCGATATCGATAATTATTGATATTTTGTATAACCTATCAAAAATAAGGAGCAAGAGAAAAATACATAGAATGTAAACCTAACCTAAAATGTAACCTACCACTGATTATGATCCACTTTGATATAAAGGCAGAAAGTAAAGTAAATGTCAACACATTTACGGAAAACATTCAAACAATGTAAACAAAATTCTAAAATCACATTGAACACTTAACAATAACCTCTTAAAACTAAACCGCAAAAAGAGGGACTACGTAAGAAATGCTTAAAGGCCTACTGAAATTAGATTTTCTTATTTAAACGGGGATAGCAGGTCCATTCTATGTGTCATACTTGATCATTTCGCGATACTGCCATATTTTTGCTGAAAGGATTTAGTAGAGAACATCCATGATAAAGTTCGCAACTTTCGGTGCTAAGACAAAAGCCCTGCCTCTACCGGAAGTAGCAGACGATGACGTCGCAAGTGTGGGGGCTCCACATATTCACATTGTTTTCAATGGGAGCCTCCCTCAAAAAGTGCTATTCAGACCGAGAAAACGACAATTTCCCCATTAATTTGAGCGAGGATGAAAGATTCGTGTTTGAGGATATTGATAGCGACGGACTAGAAAAAAAAAAGAGTTTAAAAACATCGGAATCCATCCCAAAGCAATCGCGTTTTTTTTTTTAACTCTTTTTTTTTTTTTTTTCTAGTCCGTCGCTATCAATATCCTCAAACACGAATCTTTCATCCTCGCTCAAAATAACGGGGAAATTGTCGTTTTCTTGGTCTGAATAGCACTTTGAGGGAGGCTCCCATTGAAAACAATGTGAATGTGTTTAAAAACATCGGAATCCATCCCAAAGCAATCGCGTTTTTTTTTTTTAACACATTTACTAGGATAATTCTGGGAAATCCCTTATCTTACTATTGTGTTGCTAGTGTTTTAGTGAGATTAATAGTACCTGGTCGGAAGGGTGTGTCCACGGGTGTCTTGACGCGCAGTGTCTCAGGGAAGTCGACGGCAGCTTCATGGACGGCCCAAGCTCAGCTTTTCTCCAGTAAGAAGCGACTTTTGACCACAATTTTCTCACCGGAACCTGCTGGTTGACATTTGGTCTGGATTCATGTTCGCTTGACCGCGCTGTGATCCATAGGAAATTTTCACCTCCGGGAATTTTAAACAAGGAATCACTGTGTGTTTGTGTGGCTAAAGGCTAAAGCTTCCCAACTCCATCTTTCTACTTTGACTTCTCCAATATTAATTTAACAAATTGCAAAAGATTCAGCAACACAGATCTCCAAAATACTGTGTAATAATGCCGTTAAAGCAGACGACTTTTAGCTGTGTGTGTGCGCAGGGCTCATACTTCCTAAAGACGCGTGACGTCTTGCGTACACGTCATCATTACACAATGTTTTCAAGACAAAACTTCCGGGAAATTTAAAATTTTAATTTAGTAAACTAAATAAGCCGTATTGGCATGTGTTGCAATTTTAATATTTCATCACTCATATATAAACTATCAGACTGCGTGGTGGGTAGTAGTGGCTTTCAGTAGGTCTTTAATAAAGTATAAGAAATTAGTGAAAAGTATGACAATGCAAACATGGGTAACCCTGAGAAGTATTATTTTCTGCAGGTTTAGTGCAAGGAAGTTATGGCTGTGCTCAGGGGAGAGCCCTTTTTAGGTGGTGTGGTATTATTGGTGTTGGTGGGGATGAGCACTTTGAATAATTTATAATCCAAAAAACTGACAAAATGTTGAGGTGACTTTTCCTGTTTTATCGACAATTAATTCGCACTATCCATCCATCCATCCATCCATCCATCTTCTTCCGTTTATCCGAGGTCGGGTCGCGGGGGCAACAGCCTAAGCAGAGAAACCCAGACTTCCCTTTCCCCAGCCACTTCGTCTAGCTCTTCCCGGGGGATCCCGAGGCGTTCCCAGGCCAGCCGAGAGACATAGTCTTCCCAACGTGTCCTGGGTCTTCCCCGTGGCCTCCTACCGGTTGGACGTGCCCTAAACACCTCCCTAGGGAGGCGTTCGGGTGACATCCTGACCAGATGCCCGAACCACCTCATCTGACTCCTCTCGATGTGGAGGAGCAGCGGCTTTACTTTGAGCCCTTCCCGGATGGCAGAGCTTCTCACCCTATCTCTAAGGGAGAGCCCCGCCACACGGCGGAGGAAACTCATTTTGGCCGCTTGTACCCGTGATCTTATCCTTTCGGTCATGACCCAAAGCTCATGACCATAGGTGAGGATGGGAACGTAGATCGACCGGTAAATTGAGAGCTTTGCCTTCCGGCTCAGCTCCTTCTTCACCACAACGGATCGGTACAACGTCCGCATTACTGAAGACGCCGCACCGATCCGCCTGTCGATCTCACGATCCACTCCTCCCCCACTCGTGAACAAGACTCCTAGGTACTTGAACTCCTCCACTTGGGGCAGGGTCTCCTCCCCAACCCGGAGATGGCACTCCACACTTTTCCGGGCGAGAACCATGGACTCGGACTTGGAGGTGCTGATTCTCATTCCGGTCGCTTCACACTCGGCTGCGAACCGATCCAGTGAGAGCTGAAGATCCCGGTCAGATGAAGCCATCAGGACCACATCATCTGCAAAAAGCAGAGACCTAATCCTGCCGTCACCAAACCGGAACCCCTCAACGCCTTGACTGCGCCTAGAAATTCTGTCCATAAAAGTTATGAACAGAATCGGTGACAAAGGACAGCCTTGGCGGAGTCCAACCCTCACTGGAAATGTGTTCGACTTACTGCCGGCAATGCGGACCAAGCTCTGGCACTGATCGTACAGGGAGCGGACCGCCACAATAACATAGTCCGATACCCCATACTCTCTGAGCACTCCCCACAGGACTTCCCGAGGGACACGGTCGAATGCCTTCTCCAAGTCCTCAAAGCACATGTAGACTGGTTGGGCAAACTCCCATGCACCCTCAAGAACCCTGCCGAGAGTATATAGCTGGTCCACAGTTCCACGACCAGGACGAAAACCACACTGTTCCTCCTGAATCCAAGGTTCGACTATCCGGCGTAGCCTCCTCTCCAGTACACCTGAATAAACCTTACCGGGAAGGCTGAGGAGTGTGATCCCACGATAGTTGGAACACACCCTCCGGTCCCCCTTCTTAAAGAGAGGAACCACCACCCCGGTCTGCCAATCCAGAGGTACCGCCCCCGATGTCTACGCGATGCTGCAGAGTCTTGTCAACCAAGACAGCCCCACAGCATCCAGAGCCTTAAGGAACTCTGGGCGGATCTCGTCCACCCCCGGGGCCTTGCCACCGAGGAGCTTTTTAACTACTTCAGCGACCTCAGCCCCAGAAATAGGAGAGTCCACCACAGATTCCCCAGGCACTGATTCCTCATAGGAAGACGTGTTGGTGGGATTGAGGAGGTCTTCGAAGTATTCCTTCCACCTATCCACAACATCCTCAGTTGAGGTCAGCAGAACACCATCCGCACCATACACGGTGTTGATAATTCACTGCTCCCCCTTCCTGAGGCGGCGGACGGTGGTCCAGAATCGCTTCGAAGCCGTCCGGAAGTCGTTTTCCATGGCTTCCCCGAACTCCTCCCATGTCCAAGTTTTTGCCTCACTTACCGCTGAAGCCGCACACCGCTTGGCCTGTCGGTACCTGTCCACTGCCTCCAGAATCCTATGAGCCAAAAGGACCCGATAGGACTCCTTCTTCAGCTTGACGGCATCCCTCACCGCTGGTGTCCACCAAGGGGTTTTAGGATTGCCGCCCCGACAGGCACCAACTACCTTGCGGCCACAGCTCCGATCAGCCGCTTCGACAATAGAGGTGCGGAACATGGTCCACTCGGACTCAATGTCCAGCACCTCCTTCGTGACATGTTCGAAGTTCTTCCGGAGGTGGGAATTGAAACTTTATCTGACAGGAGACTCTGCCAGACGTTCCCAGCAGACCCTCACAATGCTTTTGGGCCTGCCAGGTCGGTCCGGCATCCTCCCCCACCATCGCAGCCAACTCACCACCAGGTGGTGATCGGTAGAAAGCTCCGTCCCTCTCTTCACTCGAGTGTCCAAAACATAAGGCCGCAAATCCGATGACACAACTACAAAGTCGATCATGGAACTGCGGCCTAGGGTGTCGTGGTGCCAAGTGCACATATGGACACCCTTATGTTTGAACATGGTGTTTGTAATGGACAAATTGTGACGAGCACAAAAGTCCAATAACAAAACACCACTCTGGTTCAGATCCGGGCGGCCATTCTTCCCAATCACGCCTCTCCAGGTTTCACTGTCGTTGCCAACATGAGCGTTGAAGTCCCCCAGTAGGACAAGGGAATCACCCGGCGGAGCACTTTCCAGTACTGCCTCGAGTGTACCCAAAAAGGGTGGGTACACTGAACTGCCGTTTGGTGCGTAAGCACAAACAACAGTCAGGACCCGTCCCCCCACCTGAAGGCGGAGGGAGGCTACCCTTTCGTCCACTGGGTTGAACTCCAACGTGCAGGCTTTAAGCCGAGGGGCAACCAGAATTGCCACCCCAGCCCGTCGCCTTTCACTGTCGGCAACGCCAGAGTGGAAGAGGGTCCAGTCCCTCTCGAGAGAAGTGGTTCCAGAGCCCTTGCTGTGCGTCGAAGTGAGTCCGACTATATCCAGCCGGAACTTCTCCACTTCGCGCACTAGCTCAGGCTCTTTCCCCCCCCTGTGAGGTGACGTTCCACGTCCCAAGAGCTAGCTTCTGTAGCCGAGGATCGGACCGCCAAGTGCCCTGCCTTCGGCTGCCACCCAGCTCACATTGCACCCAACCTCTATGGCCCCTGCTATGGGTGGTGAGCCCATTGGAGGGGTGACCCACGTTGCCTGTGAGACAACAAGATTACGCAACCAAGCGTGACAGTTGATACTGTTACTCGATTGGCTGTTAGCGTGTCACTCTTAACGATTAATGGTCACTTCCTGCAATGCTCTGTTACCAGAAAACATGTGCCATTGTTCATGCAACCAACCTTTATTCACAACTTCCGGTTTCTTCCGATTTAGGAAAACATTATTATTAAACGATTTTTCGAATACACTGATTACATGTCTATCACGATATTTATTAATATTGTTTAATCTCTCAGCCTAGTTCAGATCCTGTGTAAAAAAATCAAATATCTCATATATCGCCAAGAGCTTAAAAAATGTAAACCCTTCATGAGTTTATAGAGCAGCTAGGGCGGGGGTCAGAAACCCGCAGCTCTCGAGCCCCATGCGGCTCTTTAGTGCTGCCCTCTTGGCTCTCTGGAGCATTTTTGAAAATGGAAAAAAATGGGGGAAATGTTATTTATTTTTTTAGTATGTTTTTTGTGTGAAGACAAAGATGACACAAACCTTCCCAATTGTTAGAAAGCCCACTGTTTATAGTGTTGGTGTGTAAGCTTCACTGATGACAGTATTTGGTGAACTTCTTTTTCTCCAACTAATTTCGGCGGTTATTGAACTCACCATACTGTGGACTGTAACGCAACAGTTTTTTTTGTATGTAAAATCTTACACTCCTTCTTTGCTTTATTTTGTCCACCAAAAGTTTTATACTGTGCATTAATGCACAAAGGTGCACTTTGTTGATGTTATTGACTTGTTGTAGTGCTATTTAGGTATATATGTTGTCAGTGCATGACTGCAAGCTAAGCAATGCTACCAGGCTATTTAGGCTACCTTTAAGTACATATTGCATCAAGATGTCTCATTTGTAGGTATATTTGAACTCATTTAGTATCTTTTACTTTTATCCTATTTGTATATAATTTAGTTTTGCATGTCTCATGACACATTATCTGTATGTAATATTGGCTGCATTTCAGATAGTGTGCCATGTTGTTCCAGACCACAGCAAACCTTACCTAGCTTGCCAACGATTGTAATAAATATATTAAAAGAAGACGGCCTGCCGTTTCCTCTAACTTAGACATGCAAATCTATACCGTTGGCCGTTAACAGCCAGTAATGTCCAGGA
The DNA here is from genome assembly GCF_033978795.1 of Nerophis ophidion. Taxonomy (NCBI): domain Eukaryota; kingdom Metazoa; phylum Chordata; class Actinopteri; order Syngnathiformes; family Syngnathidae; genus Nerophis; species Nerophis ophidion. The sequence continues at coordinate 46,657,622 of NC_084614.1, forward strand.
GTAAGATCACCTTCTGAGTAGCCTCTGATTTACTCATGATTTCTTATGTTGTAAAAATGTTTAGAATAATTACTAAATTTCAACATTTCTGTCAATGAAGATTTGCTTCAGCCTGCAACACAGTCGTTTTGATAATAGGCTAACACAGCTATTGTAAACACTTATGTCATGTGTTGCCTTCATTATAAGATTTATATACAGCTTTTAATTTTTTGCGGCTCCAGACAGATTTGTTTTTTGTATTTTTGGTCCAATATGGCTCTTTTAACGTTTTGGGTTGCTGACCCCCAACTGTTTTTTTTTAAATAGTAGTGTGTAAAATACTGCTTTTGTAATTGTCTGAATAATATGTCACGCTTCAACTAGGCAAGGCTTTACAGGAACATAATTAGTTCACTAATCATTAAGTGAGTTTATTGAAACAAAAAAACAGCATGTGTATTTTAATGATTTACAGCATATACATGGTAGGTGCTGTTTATTATTATTAACAAGTTGCGTGACTTGATACATATAACCTTATTTAACTTAGGAATTATACATTTTTACAGACGTTTGAGTTGGGTTCTTAGATGTTCAGCATAAATGACCTAACTGGACAAAATGTCCTAAAATCCCCAAGCATCTAAGCTATGCATCTTTAATGGGCTTTGTACATTTATCTCCACTTTCCAGACTTCTCCGCTTCACTCTCGTTTCTCTGAGAACAAATCACGAGAAGCATTACATGTAGAATAAATGTCTCCGTGGTGTCATGGATTACTGGATTGCCACTTTGTTTGGGACATTGTCACTAGCGCAGCAAGGTTATTTTTAACGTTCCCAATTGCACCTTGTCACTTAATGTTGTATGTGAAGTATTCGCTTTGTGGCTTCTCCTCACGTCTGAGCTGAGAGTGCGAGCTGGAGGCATGAATAAACCCCGGCAGTCCCTGTTAAGCTAAAACAACAACTGACAGCCAGCGCCTGAAGCATCCTGCTGTGTTCTTCACCAGGTGTGTTGACTGCTTGTGGCCTTCAAGAACCTCTTGAGTGAAGAGGAGACCGCAGCTTCAAAACATCTGGTCTGTTTGTGCCAAGATAAAACACAAAAGACAGAAAAGGATTATCCATCTTATCTGTTAACAGCGTTCTTATCTTGATGTCCTGCTCTAGTGTCTGCCTCTCCACACAGAGGACAGGAAGGACAGTCTGTGTTGGAGCATTTTCACTAAGACCTTACTAGTGGAAATGCTTTTGGCAGAATAAGAGGGTTTGGAGGGAAGTGATGCCATGGATGGGATTGAAAAAGAATGGATGTTTTTTAACTAATATTACAAAGTGCTCACCATCTCTTCCATGTCCTCAGGGATCTTTCAGCAGCCAAAAGATCTTTTCAATGAAATAATGTTAACGTGTTATTGCCTCTGACAGTACGCTTTGGGCATAAAATGCACGGGCTGCACCATTCTGCATAAAATGTGAATCACATTTTCTTGCTTAGAATTGTGACCGTGATTGTTTCCCCAAACGTGCATGCATACACCCAAGCAAGAATTCAATAATCGATATTGATACCGATACCTGTTAATTCCATCGACCATCAGTGGGTAGAACCAGCTCACTGAGGCAAAAAGATCCAATAAAATAAAAATAGCTGGACAGAAATATATATTTTCAAATCCTCCAATCAGGTGAGATTCCCCGTACTGTGTTGTAGGTGGGTTAAAGAGGGAAAATCAAGCGCTCTTTTTCTCGTAAAATTCCCCTGGGTTAGATAGATAGATACATAGTACTTTATTGATTCCTTCAAGAGAGTTTCTTTCAGGAAAATTAAAAATTCCAGCAGCAGTGTACAGAGTTGAGATCAATTAAACAGTAAAAAGTATATAATGGGGTTATAATAGAAACAAAATAGAAAAATATTACAATGAGAATAAAAATAAAAAGCAACAATATAAAAATATAACAGTAAAATAAGAATATAACAAGAGAAACTAGGCAGTAGGGTTCATTGTAAACAAGGCGTTGATCATGTGAGTATTCACTCTTTTTTAAGGAAGAAATGTGGCATGCATTTTTAATTAAATATTCTGCTGGGATGAAAAGAAACATCATGCTTTAACAGATCAAACCTTAACCAATTTAGAAATGGCGAAGCTTACAAAGACGTGTGTGATAGAAGAAGTTGCCCCAAAATTAGCTGCAGAGAAAGTTGAGCCCATACAGCATTTAACTCAAAATTTGCATCCTTTTGGAATAGATTTCATTAGAAATGAGATTACATGTTAATGTCAATTAAGATTGTAAATATGTCAGTTTTTTTGGTACTACAAAATTGTTTTCCTTTTTTGCTCCTTGCACTGTGATATTGCCCTCCTCCTTCTCTGTGATATTATGTGATAGTGACTGCTTCATTTCTGCAACACAGACTCCCAAAGTAGTGGCGAATATACCACTAGCCTATTAAATCCCTGAATTAATTATTATTAAAGCCACTTATTTCCTGCGTCACTGGTCTGTGTAAAAACCACCCATGGTTGGAATGGGGGTCAAAGCCAACCTACAAATGTAGCTTTCGAGGTAGTATTAGTGGCGTAAGATTTTATCCTTTTACTGTATTAACGACCACTGGGAGCTGAAGTTACCGCCTAGGAGTATTTCACTTCGCATACACAGACGATTCAGGTGAGGCATAATAGGTGGCGTAGCATGATGACACAGCCATGCAGACGCCCCCTTGTCAAAAGTGCGAACTGCATACAAATATTTTTAAATGGTGAAAATCGGTTAAGTAAACCCAGATTTCTGATCAATAATGTTCACTATGAAATTGGCCCAAATGTGTGTGAATTTTGTATATCTTTTTTGGCCATGTGATGAGGTGGCGACTTCTTCAGGGTTCACCCTGCCTTCTGCCCGAGTCCAGCACCCCCGCGACTCCGAGAGAGACAAGCGGTAGGAAATGGATGGATGGATATATTTTGTCACTGTGTTGTCACGTAAATTGTCATTTGTCAGCACTTTGGGTGCTGGGAGGCAACTGCTTTAAAAGCGTAACCACTCCCCCACCACTACAGGTATCATGGCAGTCTTGGCGTAAGCCTGCATGATGTTTTATTTAGCTTTCTTGAGGGGGAAAATCACTTTTTTTGTGAGGGAAAGACATCAATCTCGGACAGGTTGAGATATATAAAATAGGGCTGGGACATGGGTGCCAAAGGGTTTGGGGCCTATCTACTTTTATTGGACAAAGTCCATGGATTGTGAAAAGGATAACATGGTAAATAGGTTGTACTTGTATAGCGCTTTTCTACCCCTTTTTAAGGAGCCCAAAGTGCTTGGACAGTATTTTCCACATTCGCCCATTCACACACTGACCTGAAGGTTCCGAAGTACCCTGAAAATGACCATCTTCCCCTAAGGGTCCCAAAGGGACATGATCTGGAATACACTTTCAAAAAGAAAGGTAAGTACTAAAAATACTTTTTAAATATAAAATGTGTTCAATTAATCCAGGGAGAAAATATAACTGAAACTGGGATTCAATCAAATTGTATACTGTTTATAGCATTTAAAAATACTATATCATGTTGTACAAACCCCGTTTCCATATGAGTTGGGAAATTGTTTTAGATGTAAATATAAACGGAATACAATGATTTGCAAATCCTTTTCAACCCATATTCAGTCGAATATGCTACAAAGACAACATATTTGATGTTCAAACTGATAAAACATTTTTTTTTGGCAAACAATCATTAACTTTAGAATTTGATGCCAGCAACATTTGACAAAGAAGCTGGGAAAGGTGGCAATAAATACTGATAAAGTTCAGGAATGCTCATCAAACACTTATTTGGAACATCCCACAGGTGTGCAGGCTAATTGGGAACAGGTGGGTGCCATGATTGGGTATAAAAGCAGCTTCCATGAAATGCTAAGTAGTTCACAAACCAGGATGGGGCGAGGGTCACCAATTTGTAAGCAAATTGTACAACAGTTTTAGAATAACATTTCTCAACGAGCTATTGCAAGGAATTTAGGGATTTTACTATCTACAGTCCATAAAATAATCAAAAGGTTCAGAGAATCTGGAGAAATCACTGCACGTAAGCGATGATATTACGGACCTTTAATCCCTCAGACGGTACTGCATCAAAAACCGACGTCGGTGTGTAAAGGACATCACCACATGGGCTCAGGAACACTTCATAAAACCACTGTCAGTAACTACAGTTGGTTGCTAAATCTGTAAGTGCAAGTTAAAACTCTACTATGCAAAGCAAAACCCATTTATCAACAACACAAAGGAACGCCGTTGGCTTCTCTGGGCCCGAGATCATCTAAGATGGACTGATGCAAAGTGGAAATGTGTTCTGTAGTCTGACGAGTCCACATTTCAAATTATATTTGGAAACTGTAGACATTGTGTCCTCCGGAACAAAGAGAAAAATAACCATCCGTATTGTTAGAGGCGCAAAGTTCAAAAGCCAGCATCTGTGATGGTATGGGTAACTTACACATCTGTGAAAGCACAATTAATGCTGAATAGTCCATACAGGTTTTGGAGCAACATATGTTGTCATCCAAGCAACGTTATCATATACGCCCCTGCTTATTTAAGCAAGACAATGCCAAGCCACGTGTTACAACAGTGTTGTTTCGTAGTAATAGAGTGAGGGTACTTTCCTGGCCCGCCTGCAGTCCAGACCTGTCTCCCATCGAAAGTGTGTAGCGCATTATGAAGCGTAAAAATTCGACAGCGGAGACCCCGGACTGCTGAAGGACTGAAGCTCTACATAACACAAGAATGGGAAATAAGTCCACGTTCAAAGCTTCAACAATTAGTTTCCTCAGTTCCCCAAACGTTTATTGAGTGTTGTTAAATGAAAAGGTGATGTAACACAGTGGTGAACATGCCCTTTCCCAACTACTTTGGCACATGTTGCAGCAATGAAATTCCAAGTTAATTATTATTTGCAAAAAAAAATAAAGTTTATGAGTTTGAACATCAATTATCCATGGGTTGAAATGGATTTGCAAATCATTGTTTTCCGTTTATATTTACATCTATCACAATTTCCCAACTCATATGGAAACGGGGTTTGTATATTCATCCGTCCATTTTCTACCGCTTGTCCCTCTTGTGGTTACGGGAAGTGCTGGAGCCTATCCTAGCTGCACTTGGGCGGAAGGGGGGTATACCATGGACAAGTCTCCACCTCATGACGTATATTATGATAGGAATATAAAATTACTTACATCAGCATTTTGTTCATGTCGCACAGCACTATTACACATAATTTGTTGTGTATACGGTTAATAAATTGTACCTGCCTGAAGCCTCACTTGGCTCTGAAGGTAAATCTGTATTATAGTAAGTATTTGACTACATGCATCTTTGTTGTTTCCTGAATATGTACATAGGTTTATGTAAGAAGGAATAATGTAAATGTAAGAAGCGTTGATTATGTGCGATAAACAAAAAATTCCCCTTCTCGAATTTGAGGTTTTTGTGTTATTTTATTCCCAATGTGTTAATACATTATGTCACAGTCACACAAAAAAGGAACTCAACCGAGGCAAGAGAAACGTTTTCTTGTGGTGAGATATTAAGGTAAGCACAAAAATACATAAATGTTAACGGTATAATGATAAACCGCGGTAGAGCTGGGCGATATGGCCTTTTATAAATATCTCTATATTTTTAAGCCATGTCATAATCCACAATATATATCTCAATATTTTGCCTTAGCCTTGAATGAAATTTCAGTATGATGATTCTATGTGTCTACGTTAAAACGTTCTTGTTCATACTGCATTAATATATGCTAATTTTAAACGAGAGGGAAACCGCAATAAAGTCAATTCACCAAAACTGTATTTATTGAAGAGTTATTATGCAGTGGCACAAACATTCATGTAATTTCAAAACAGAAAGTGCAAGATTGTCAGAGACATTTTAAAACAAGCTATTAGTGCACTTTTGTGCATGATGTCACTAACAGGAAATATCAAAACAACACTAAAGTGCAATTTTTGTACAGAACGCCACTACAATAGTTAAAAACAAATAAAGTGCACTTTTGTGCATGATGTCACAAGATATTTAAATGACTGTCAAATAAAAATTAGCAGCATAATAGGAAATCAAATAGTAGGTTACTGCGGATGTTATCTCCTTCTGTTGTTGACTATTTTTTTCATAAGGGATTGATCTGGAAATGGTTGCTTGGGCATTTTGTTGGTGTGGCACCGAACGGAGATGTTGACATGCAGAGTTTCAAGCACTCTTCATTCTCTAGCGGGTGACTTTTCAAATGATGCTACATATTAGCAGTAGGTGCAACTTTTTGTAACAATGCATTTGCTGCATACTTGTTCGACATCTTCCCACTTGAACCCAAACCACCGCCAGACGATGGACCCCCTGCTGTTTTTCTTAGGTATTAATTCTTCCTTCATTTTTTACCAGATTCGCACCTTCTTTCTCTCGTATTACCACTCGCACCACTCTGAAAGCATCACAGCTAATGTTACCCATGCTGCTACCTCTCTGCCCAGTATGACGCGACAGTATGTGACGTATGTAAGAAGCTGCGCTTGTTTTAAGTCTCTGTGAGAAGGCGAGACAAGATAGAGTGAAAAAAGTATGTCGTGTAATGCCCACAGCTAAAAGCAACTGCATGAGAACGTATACTCTAATATCAGGATACTATCTTTTTGTTTATCGCACAGACAAACCCGCGATATATGAAGTATATTCGATACATCGACCAGCCCTAAACCGCGGGAAATTCCTCACACTTAGTAATACCGTTTACATTTTTAATTAACGGAAAACCGTCATTTATTAATAAATTTTAGGCAAAAACGCTTACTTCCTGAAACAAAGTCACAGCTGCGCTGGCGCATGCACACTAGCATCGTTTGGCGTGAAAAGGCTTTTTCTGACATGCCAGAAATTCTCCCAAATCTTATGCTACCGATCAGATGCTGCCAATTGCTTGTTTTCCTCTTTAACTAAACTATAGACTCCTGATGAGACTTGAAATCGGGCCTAATTCCAAAGCAAGTCAGCCAACTCAGATTTTGAAACAGGGTTTTATTTGTATTGTGAAAGCCCAGCATTACACTATTTTTTTCTACCAGTGTCCACTAGAGTATCATTCTGCAATATCCTAAAGGCAGAGGCGCTAATTTTAGACTCTAATCTGGCGGACACTGTTTGAGCAAAACAGTCATTTAAAGCCTGCAGTGGTTTTATGTATGCATGCCTTGGTACTTTATAGAATATAGGTAACTGTGAATACAACTACAGATATATTGCCAAAACTATCAGAACAATTTTAGCTAATAAGGAAACGTATAATGCCAGCAAGAAAGAAACCATCCAAATAATTTAACTGTTCGGCATTGCACTTTAGTCTGTTTGGTGGTGAGTCATAAATCCACCTTTAATAACTCGTTTTGCGACTGTAAATTCTGTATTTGACTGGACAGACTTTCTCAGGACTTTTTTGTCATGTTAAATAGTTGGTACACCGTCTGCACGCAAAAGCAAGTGTATACATATCATCCACATATCAGGAAGTGGTGTCTTATCACTGTTTTACACGTGAGAAAACGTTCCATTACAATTCTCATGGTTTCCATTAGGGTTGTCAAAAGTATCGATATTTAATACCAAGTTGATACAAAATATACATTGATACCTGCTATTGTCAGTATCTTCAGTCATGTGCAACACTTTTTCCTTGGCGAGCCGTCAATTGACATTGTGTGAGCACAGTCGGTGTTTAAAAAACACACATGCTTAAAAAAATGATCTTGTGTTTCAATATTTTTATTTATTCACAGAAACTTGTCACAAATGCAAATGTTGTACTTTCGCTTTGGCCTTGCTCAGAAACAAATGATAATGGGAGGGTGTCAGTGTCGTAGGGCTGCAACTAATGATTGTTTTAATAGACTATTAGCGATTATTCTACTAAAGCGTACATATTTCATGGCTCAAATATTTCCATTGCCTTCTAAATGCAGCTTAAGTTTTTTTAGGCATGTGCTTATGAACAAGAAAGTTAAGTAATTCATTCATAAATATTTGTTTATACTGTAACTGGGCTGCTCATTCATCTGTTACAAAAATTTAAATGACTATTAAAATGTTATCTATTTTAAAGAAAGGAAAGACAAAGCGCTAAAAAAAAAACAATTAACATTGTTTATGTATTTAAAAAAACAATTCAAAAATAGCAACAGTTTGGAAAAAAAAACACAAAATTATACTTCCTCAAAAAGAAAAGCATTTTATGATGTTTAAAAAGCTGCACACTGGTATATTGACTTTTGATTAACTCTTGGAAGTTTTAGCACTCTAATAGACTCAATGTGTTGAATTGTATATTTAATATTTCTTAAAATGTTGGCTATTTAATAAAGTGTATGTTTAATCTTATGATATCTCTGCATTGGTGCCTGTTTATCTCTGTGTGTGTGCGTGTGTTCAAGCGCGCGTGCGTTATTCACGTTTGTTAAAGGGCCCTTTTGACGGCATTGCAAATAGGCTCAATTGTAGTATTCTATATTTGGTTAATTCTTAAACTGTTGTCTATTTAATAGATTGTATGTTTAGTCTTATGATACCTCCGCATTGGTGCCTGTCAGTCTCTGTGTGTGTTTGTGTGCGTTCACGTGCGGTTTGCCTTTGTTAACTGTGTTTTTTTGACACCATTGCAAATAGACTCAAAGTGTCGAATTCTATGTTTGAATAATTATTAAAATGTTGGCTATTTAATAATCGTATGATTATAATTTTATGGTATAATAATTTAATAATTGTATGTTTAATCTTATAATACCTCTGCGTTGGTGTCTGTCAGTCTCTCTCTGTGTGCGCGTGTGCGCACGTGCTGATCGCGTTTGTTCCTTTTTTTTCGGCACTGCAAATTGACGCTGCTTTAAAAAGTGCTTGAAATGATGTAGATAAAGTTTAGCTGACTGACTTTGGCTAAAATGATAGTTATTTTTCACACAACTTTGTCTCAATGCAATGTATCTTGTGTAATGCATTTTTTCGCTAATCAAATACAACCGGTCATAAAAGTATTTGCCCCGTGACTGAGAACGGAGACCCGCCAGCACATGCGCTGGTAGTGTGAATTATCGTAGTATACAGAAAACCTACAGAGGTGTGCAACCCAACCTTTTTCACTTACATAAGTGTTAAGAAAACATAGCTTAGATACATTCTTATGTCATAAGGGAATTAATAAAGTACTATCTATCTATCTATCTATATGGCAACACTTTGAATACCACTGTCTCACTTATTTCACCAGGAAAACAAGGCGTGGCCAGGGAGCCACTAGCTGAACACAGCTCTTTTTTATGGCACATTGTTAAAATAAAATGACAAACAAATGGATCAAAAATCAAACATAACAAAAAATTCATTGATGTCCTTATTCATCTCTTATGAAAATAATATTTTCTCCTCCTTTAATCCCTTCCCCATCAACAACAATGTTAATCATGCAGACTTTGTGAGAGCAATGATTACTTTGACAAAAATTATGATCCAGAACCTTTCATTTTTGTGCCTGAATACGAGGAGGATGAGCAATACGTTTTAGAAGCTTAGCGCTAAACGGATGTAGCTTTATTGAAACACTATAGCATTATCAGCATTGGGGGTGTGGGAAAAAATCAATTCGAATACGAATTAAATCTAATACGCTGTGCGATTCAGAATTAATTCTCATTTAAAAAAAAACAACGATTTTTTAATTTTAAATTTTTTTATCAATCCAAAAAACCACGACACAGGAATACCATAACAATGCAATCCAATTCCAAAACCAAACCTGACCCAGCAACACTCAGAACTGCAATAAACAGAGCAATTGAGAGGAGACACAAACACGACACAGAACAAACCAAAAGTATTGAAACAAAAATGAATATTATCAACAACAGTATCAATTTTAGTTATAATTTCAGCATAACAGTGATTAAAAATCCCTCATTGACATTATCATTAGACATTTATAAAATTTGAAAAAAAAAGAACAATAGTGTCACACTCTTGCATCGCATCTCATAAGCTTGACAACACACTGTGTCCAATGTTTTCACAAAGATAAAATAAGTCATATTTTTGGTTTATTTAATAGTTAAAATGAATTTACATTATTGCAATTCAGTTGATAAAACATTGTCCTTTATAATTATAAAAGTTTTTTTTTTTTAAATCTACTACTCTGTTAGCATGTCAGCAGACTGGGGTAGATCCTGCTGAAATGCTATGTATTGAATGAATACAGAATCGTTTTGAATCGGAAAAATATCGTTTTTGAGTCGAGAATCGGCTTGAATAAAAAAAAATCTATATATTATCGAATCGCGACCCCAATAATCAATATTGAATCGAATCGTGGGACACCCAAAGATTCACAGCCCTAATCAGCATTGTGGGGTGCTAAACTTACAAACTAACCATGATCAAACAAACACTTACTGTATAAATTCCACTCTCGCTGGTATGGTGTCTGACACGACTCTCACATAATCCCGTTTAGATGAAGAATCAATCACAATCAGTGATAATCTTCACGTGACGCACCATTCGTCAATTAGTTTTAATCTTCACGTGTGGCATCGCGATGTATCCAGAACTGTGGATGCTGATGCATTGTCCATTCTAAAAACTAAGTGTTGTGTATTCATGCATGAGCTTTGAGGTAGGCCTGCACTTACGTTAATTGCTATTAACTTGCTGCAGCTGACTGTTGCATTTAAGTCATTTGGATGCCATGTGTTCGATGTTTAGTTTTGCTGCAAAAATTTCATCTGTTAAATTAAAACGTTAATTGAAATGGTGTTTTTTCATTGATTGTTAGACCCAGTATGACCTAACCACAACGCCTCTCAAAAGAAAGTAACTCAATCAATCAATCAATAAATCAATGTTTACTTATATAGCCCTAAATCACTAGTGTCTCAAAGGGCTGCACAAACCACCACGACATCCTCGGTAGGCCCACATAAGGGCAAGGAAAACTCACACCCAGTGGGACATTGGTGACAATAATGACCCAGTGGGACGTCAGTGACAATGATGACTATGAGAACCTTAGAGAGGAGGAAAGCAATGGATGTCGAGCGGGTCTAACATGATACTGTGAAAGTTCAATCCACAATGGATACAACACAGTCGCGAGAGTCCAGTCCAAAGAGGATCCAAGACACAGCAGCGAGAGTCCCGTTCACAGCGGAGCCAGCAGGAAACCATCCCAAGCGTAGGCGGACCAGCAGCGCAGAGATGTCCCCAGCCGATACACAGGCGAGCAGTACATGGCCACCGGATCGGACCGGACCCCCTCCACACGGGAGAGTGGGACATAGAAGAAAAAGAAAAGAAACGGCAGATCAACTGGTCTAAAAAGGGAGTCTATTTAAAGGCTAGAGTATACAAATGAGTTTTAAGGTGAGACTTAAATGCTTCTACTGAGGTGGCATCGCGAACTGTTACCGGGAGGGTATTCCAGAGTACTGGAGCCCGAACGGAAAATGCTCTATAGCCCGCAGACTTTTTTTTGGGCTTTGGGAATCACTAATAAGCCGGAGTCCTTTGAACGCAGATTTCTTGCCGGGACATATGGTACAATACAATCGGCAAGATAAGATGGAGCTAGACCGTGTAGTATTTTATACGTAAGTAGTAAAACCTTAAAGTCACATCTTAAGTGCACAGGAAGCCAGTGCAGGTGAGCCAGTACAGGCGTAATGTGATCAAACTTTCTTGTTCTTGTCAAAAGTCTAGCAGCCGCATTTTGTACCAACTGTAATCTTTTAATGCTAGACATGGGGAGACCCGAAAATAATACGTTACAGTAGTCGAGGCGAGACGTAACAAACGCATGGATAATGATCTCAGCGTCTTTAGTGGACAGAATGGAGCGAATTTTAGCGATGTTACGGAGATGAAAGAAGGCCGTTTTAGTAACGCTTTTAATGTGTGCCTCAAAGGAGAGAGTTGGGTCGAAGATAATACCCAGATTCTTTACCGTGTCGCCTTGTTTAATTGTTTGGTTGTCAAATGTTAGAGTTGTATTATTAAATAGAGTTCGGTGTCTAGCAGGACCGATAATCAGCATTTCCGTTTTTTTGGCGCTGAGTTGCAAAAAGTTAGCGGACATCCATTGTTTAATTTCATTAAGACACGCCTCCAGCTGACTACAATCCGGCGTGTTGGTCAGCTTTAGGGGCATGTAGAGTTGGGTGTCATCAGCATAACAGTGAAAGCTAATACCGTATTTGCGTATGATGTCACCTAGCGGCAGCATGTAGATGCTGAAGAGTGCAGGGCCAAGGACCGAACCCTGGGGAACTCCACACGTTACCTTAACGTAGTCCGAGGTCACATTGTTATGGGAGACACACTGCATCCTATCAGTAAGATAAGAGTTAAACCAAGACAGGGCTAAGTCTGACATACCAATTCGTGTTTTGATACGTTCTAATAAAATATTATGATCGACGGTATCGAAAGCAGCGCTAAGATCGAGGAGCAGCAACATAGATGACGCATCAGAATCCATCGTTAGCAATAGATCATTAGTCATTTTTGCGAGGGCTGTCTCCGTGGAGTGATTTGCCCTGAAACCGGATTGAAAGGTTTCACATAGATTGTTAGACGCTAAGTGTTCATTTAACTGCTGCGCAACAATTTTTTCAAGGATTTTTGAAATAAAGGGAAGGTGAGACACCGGTCGGTAATTTACCTTGAGGTCAGGATCGAGGTTAGGTCTTTTAAGAAGAGGATGAATAACCGCTTTTTTGAATGCTAGGGGAACACTGCCCGAGGAGAGTGATAAGTTTATAATATTTAGCACTGATGGCCCTAATAATTCAAAGAGCTCCTTGATCAGTTTCCCAGGAAGAGGGTCAAGTAAACATGTTGTCTGTTTTATTCCATTTACACGTTGTAACAATTCCTCTAATGTTATTTCCTCAAAACGAGAGAAACTATTTTGGAGGGCAGTATCCGCCGTATATACAATCGTGTCAGTGTTAATAGAACCCCGTTGTAGCTGGGACGCATTGTCTTTAATCTCCTTTCTAATGACTTCAATTTTCTTACTAAAGAATTGCATAAAGTCATCAGCTGAGTGGGTTGAGCTACTGGAAGGAATCCCTTGTTGGGTTAGCGATGCTACCGTACTAAACAAAAATTTAGGATCGTTTTTATTACGGTGGATGAGATTTGAGTAATATTTAGCTTTAGCTAAGGTAAGCATGCGTTTATAAGTTATTAAACCATCACTCCATGCTTGATGGTGCACCTCAAGTTTAGTCGTGCGCCATTTGCGTTCCAGCTTTCTACATAATAATTTCTGAGCTCTAGTTTCTTCTGTAAACCACGGGGTGCGCTTTTTTGGAGCCTTTTTTAACTTTAGCGGTGCTATGTTATCAATGGTTTCGCGCAGGGCGTCGTTAAAGTTGTTAGTGAGGTTATCAATAGAGCCCACATACTTTGGGAATGGTGCCATTACCGAGGGCAGTAGGTCAGCAAGAGTTGTCGTTGTGGCTGTATTAATGTTGCGGCTGCTATAGCAGTTATTATTATTATTAGTTTGACGAACATGCGTCTGAACCTCGAATTTTATAAGGTAATGATCGGACAATACTTTAGTATACGGGAGTATCGTAACTTTGGAAACGGTGATGCCCCTGACAAGCACTAGGTCTATCGTATTACCGTTGCGATGCGTGGGTTCATTTATTATTTGTGTGAGACCACAGCTATCAATTACAGTCTGGAGCGCTACGCACGGTGGGTCCGATGGGGTATTCATATGGATATTAAAGTCCCCCATTATGATTATATTATCGGCGTGTGTCACTAGATCAGCAACGAACTCTGAGAATTCATTAATAAAGTCCGAATAGGGCCCTGGGGGGCGGTAGATAACAGCCAGGTGTAGAGGCAGCGGTGTGACAGACCTCATAGTAAGCACCTCAAAAGATTTATATTTATTATTTATGTTAGGACTAAGGTTAAAGTTTTCGTTGTATATTAGTGCGACCCCCCCACCCTTTTTGAGCGGACGGGCAATATGCGCATGTGTAAAGTTAGGAGGACATGCCTCATTTAGCGCAAAAAAGTCGTTTGGTTTAAGCCAGGTTTCGCTGAGACCGATGACGTTAAGATTGTTGTCTCTGATAATATCATTAACTAACAACGTTTTAGGAGACAATGATCTTATGTTTAAAAAACCTATATTATAGGTAGTGGGCTGTTTTAGGGAGTTTTTGATCAAATTATCCGTAGTAGCAATATTAATAATGTTGTGTTTATTATGCCCAGTGCATTTAGTATAGTTACGACCATATCTAGGAATTGATACGACAGGAATTTTCCGATTGTTTGATTGTTGCTTTGATAAACTGCACGCATCATGGTTAGCCACCTCAGTAACGGGGATTTTCCGATTGTTTGTTTGTTGCTTTGATAAACTGCACACATCATGGTTAGCCATCTCAGTAACGGGGATTTTCCGATTGTTTGTTTGTTGCTTTGATAAACTGCACGCATCATAGTTAGCCACCTCAGTAAAACACATGTCCAACTCTGAAACACTCAAAGCAGAAAAACTTGTTCTAATTTAACTGACTCCTTACCCAGACCAGTAGTCTCGCATTTTCCATCTAAATCCGTCTTCGGGATGGAGGAAAGTGGTGTTCTGTGGGGATTAGCCTTCTGCTTTGTTTTTAGCCCCGCTCGGCATCCGCGTTTCCTATCACACCGCTGGCGTCTGCTCCGTCAATGCTTATTTGCAATGCTTTTGAAAACTGCATTTTTTGGAATTTTGCCCATCATCCACAATCTCTATGTTTACACATGTCTCTCCATTTTCTGTGCATTTTAAATAGTTAAAAAAAAATGCTAGTATAAGGCGGTTAACAATGCAAGTAATTGGGATTATTCTATTCAGCCTATAAAGCCCTCTATAAACATCCCAAACCTTCCAACCCCTGTAGTTAGAAGCAAATTAATAATAACATGTAATATTTACAGTATTTTAGTCTATTTAAGCATTAATGTAACTTCTTACCTGGATTAAATTAACGCTACTTCCGTCAAAGACAACTACCACTAATCATGGGACACCTTGTGAGAGCCAACAACAACTACTATGGGACAAATGATGATCTAGGACCATATATTTTTAAGCCCTAATATACAGAGTTTGAGTGACACGTTTTAAAATTTGTGTGCTAAGCAGATCATGCTTTAATGAAACACTAAACCAGTCGTGCTAAACAAGAAATACAAAATTATAACAAAACAGTGACTTAAATGTCCACTCTTACTGGGATGCCAACTGATGTGCTCCCCATTTAGATAATCATCTCTCCTCAGGTATAAAATGCTTAGCAAACTGTCAGCTTGGTTCAGTCCTGATTTTTACTTTGTAGCGTTTGGAACCTAATTAACCTTCTACTATGCAGGTGAAGGCATGAATTCTAACCTAGAATTAACTTTTCCTAACTCAAAACCAATGTAGAAGCAGCAAGCATTAGCCTACCTCTCGCAGTGGCCTGAGCTGCTGTGAGCATGGCACTTGGTCACTACTCCAGAAAAGTAACTTCTCTGTGTTAGCTCCCAGAATAATATTGTGAATGTTTGGTTCTAATGCATTTAATGACATCTGAATGAAGGGGTTTGAATGTTTTTGTAAGGCTTGATAGGAAGAGTAGTAACATCTCTGTACCCCAACTGTCTGAGTGTTCAAACAGTATTGCTGCCTCCAGATCACAGTTTTGATAGTGGGCAAAAGTTGGGGTTGGGGCGCCAGTGGGCCTAGTCTTTATCAGATGCTGTATTTTTTTGGGGGAATGGGAACATTGTTGTGACAGCAGCAAAGTCTCCCCCTCTGTATAGAGAAAACTGAGGAGTCAGGAGTGGCCTTCAGTACATTTATATGCACAGGCTCCCCAGTAACATTGAACACATTGGTGATTATTCTATAATACTTAAAAATGCAAATCAAAGTCTGCTCTTAGACGGATGAATGGTTGCAATGGTACGCTGGAGAAGTCTGGGAAACATGCAGACTCGTACAGTGTTTCTCAACCTTTTTTCAGTGATGTACCCCCTGTGAACATTTTTTTAATTCAAATACCCCCTAATCAGAGCAAAGCATCTTTGGTTGGAAAAAAAGAGATAAAGAAGTAAAATACAGCACTATGTTATCAGTTCCTAATTTATTAAATTGTATACCTGCAAAATATTGCTCGTTTGTAGTGGTCTTTCTTGAACTATTTGGAAAAAATTATATAAAAATAACTAAAAACTTGTTGAAAAATAAACAAGTGATTCAATTATAAATAAAGATTTCTACACATAGAAGTAATCATCAACTTAAAGTGCCCTGTTTGGGGATTGTAATAGAGATCCATCTGGATTTTTGAACTTAATTCTAAACATTTCTCCACAAAAAAATACATCTTTAACATCAATATTCATGGAACATGTCCACAAAAAATCTAGCTGTCAAAACTGAATATTGCATTGTTGCATTTTTTTTCACTGTTTATGAACTTACATTCATATTTTGTTGAAGTATTATTCAATAAATATATTTATAAAGGATTTTTGAATTGTTGCTATTTTATTTATTTATTTTTTTTAAATCTCACGTACCCTTTGGCATATATTTACGCGTACCCCCATTTGAGAACCACTTGACTAGTACATAGGTCCAGCGAAATAGCTCCTTCATCGCAATCGCCTTCTTGTGCAGGTGTCCATAACCCTGCTTCTACATGCAAAGTCCTTCTAGGAGTCGAGGAAGGGCGAAGTGACAGGTGGAAGTTACCACTGGCAGTCGTAGTTTCAGACGCGCATGTAGGCGGACTGTGTGCCAGCGGTTGCTCTTCTTTGAATCCGGAGCAGAAATAATTAAAAACCCACTTTGCTGACGGATCAATCTGCGAACATGAATCCGGCTATAATTCCGGTAAGGGAAAGTGGGAACTGAGGATAGAATCTATGGGGTTGGCATCGCTCTACATACCGCGACAGGATTTTTCCATTTGCGCATAAATGAGTGGTTGATAAAGCTCCAATACCCAACAGGGATATAAATCTCTTTGTGATGGACAATTCGATTTGCATCGCCGTACATGGATTATGATGCAATTAAAAAACGATTAATTTCTAAACTAAAATGGTTCAATGCGATTCAATGTAGTGTATGAACGATAGACTAAGATTTGATTTAGTGTATGAACGATTCATTAAGACTCAATTTAGTGTATGAATAATTCATTACGATTCAATACTGTGCATAAATGATTCGATTTTATGGTTGACATTTGTTGATGGACACACCACAAAAGAGCAAAAGCATTCCTTCCTGTGGATACACTTCTCCATCCATCCATCCATCCATCCATCCATCCATCTTCTTCCGCTTATCCGAGGTCGGGTCGCGGGGGCAACCGCCTAAGCAGGGAAACCCAGACTTCCCTCTCCCCAGCCACTTCGTCTAGCTCTTCCCGGGGGATCCCGAGGCGTTCCCAGGCCAGCCGGGAGACATAGTCTTCCCAACGTGTCCTGGGTCTTCCCCGTGGCCTCCTACCGGTTGGACGTGCCCTAAACACCTCCCTAGGGAGGCGTTCGGGTGGCATCCTGACCAGATGCCCGAACCACCTCATCTGGCTCCTCTCGATGTGAAGGAGCAGCGGCTTTACTTTGAGCTCCTCCGGGATGGCAGAGCTTCTCACCCTATCTCTAAGGGAGGGCCCCGCCACACGGCGGAGGAAACTCATTTTGGCCGCTTGTACCCGTGATCTTATCCTTTCGGTCATGACCCAAAGCTCATGACCATAGGTGAGGATGGGAACGTAGATCGACCGGTAAATTGAGAGCTTTGCCTTCCGGCTCAGCTCCTTCTTCACCACAACGGATCGGTACAATGTCCGCATTACTGAAGACGCCGTACCGATCCGCCTGTCGATCTCACGATCCACTCTTCCCCCACTCGTGAACAAGACTCCTAGGTACTTGAACTCCTTCACTTGGGGCAGGGTCTCCTCCCCAACCCGGAGATGGCATTCCACCCTTTTCCGGGCGAGAACCATGGACTCGGACTTGGAGGTGCTGATTCTCATTCCGGTCGCTTCACACTCTGCTGCGAACCGATCCAGTGAGAGCTGAAGATCCCGGTCAGATGAAGCCATCAGGACCACATCATATGCAAAAAGCAGAGACCTAATCCTGCGGTCACCAAACCGGAACCCCTCAACGCCTTGACTGCGCCTAGAAATTTTACACTTCTCTTTATGTTATAAATAGTTAGGACCTTGACACAAAGCGCTCAGACTAGACCTGTTCAAGCTGAGTGTGTGAGCTTGAACTGAAGAATACTACTGGAATGAGAGGACAAATGTCTTCTAAGACAACTGATCAGTTGATTGCCATGAGAATAGGCACATTCATCTTCAAGTATATATATAAAAAAACATTCTATGAATGTGACATGCTTCCAGTACTTTTACATATTTAAAAAAAAAAATCATCCCCAAAGATGTTTTATATAAAGTAGAAAGGTAAACACCTGTCAAAAATATATGTTCTGCCAGTCAAGTCAAGTCTGTCATCACAGTCGCTTACGAGTTCTAGCCAATGGCTTGATTGGGGGGGCGCGACTTCTAGGACAAGGATGTAAAGTGAAGTGTGTTGTGGATTTGAAAGGTTGTTTGTTGTATGAGAATGTTGCATTTTGTGAAATAAACAGAGAGAAACTGGGAATCTGTCTAAGCCTCCGTTCCTTGGGATGTTACAATATTGATGTACGGCACAGCCTGGAGAAAGTCTGCGGTTTTGACGTTACTTATCGTGCAGGTAGTTTTTTGACAGGCAGTCGTTACTCTCGTATTGTTTTAAATATGAACTGTGTACGAATTGCTAGTCTCGTGTGACACCCAGTACATGTTCACGTTTATTCTCGTCTCCAGTTATGTATGTGACGTGACAAGCTCGTGACTATTTTCACGGACAACTCTGGCTCTCATGTTGTTTTATAAGACAAAAAGCTTAAACTGATTTCTAGTTCAGCGCGATAACCAATTTGTGTCTACACTCTATTAACCTAAGGATTCACTGAATCATGGAGCTGAACCAGCCACTTTGTTAACCGTAGATCCCGTTGTATTGGTTCATCGCTAACAACCCAAACAACTACTTACTCCTAACCAAGACATCACCCCCATCATTAATGCCAGGGTTGGGAAAAAGAGTGAGATATTGGCGGAAGTGCCTGTTACAAACGGTCTGGGGAGGATTAACAGCGGTGTCTTGATATTCCTTACTTAATGTGTCAAGAACCAAGTGAATATCACTAACACACTTTTTTGGCAACATGGATGTATTTAAGGTCCAAGCACTGGTGTCTCATTGAAGGTGAGATGTCTATCCATGGGTTACACAAAGAGCTGATTGTTGGGTTAACCTCAGGCTGGTCATGGGTTTCATCTTAAAAGTTTTTTTTTACAAAAAAGCAAAACTTGTGTATGTACAAAAAATCAGACTTATAAAACACAGCATCTGCTCACCTTCACGCAATTTGAAATAAAAGCGTGCGTACGAAATCCCATCTCACGCTCCACCATTTCCACGCCTTAACTTCACCATGAATTGATTTACGTGGACCCCGACTTAAACAAGTTGAAAAACTTATTCGGGTGTTACCATTTAGTGGTCAATTGTACGGAATATGTACTGAACTGTGCAATCTACTAATAAAAGTTTCAATCAATCAATCAAAACCATATAAGTAAGTCAGTCTACAGCTCTCTATTAATTTAATAATCAAGCAATCTATCGATTAGTTTGTTTGTTTAATCAAGAAATCGATTATTAAAACACCTATTATAGCCTCAATACGAGAACAGTCTAAATCAACTAATTTTCCGCTTGCCATAACATTCATTCTTTTTTCTAATAAATGCACATCATCCACATTGAAATCACACTTTTAACATTAATTATCCATCCATCCATGTTTTACCACTTATTCCCTTTTGGGTTTTGCGGGGGGCGCTGGCGCCTATTGTCCAGGGTGTATGCCGCCTTTCGCCCGATTGTAACTGAACATTAATTATATTAATTAAAACATTTTTTAAATCTTGGCTGTGCGCCGCCAAAGAGATCACAGCCTGATCATTAGGCCAAATTTTGCTTGACGATTGACCAACAAATTATTGTCTATAAACGATATTATTGCCATGATTCTTATGAAATCGAAATAACCATTAATTTAATGATAATACGTACTAATACTACATGTATATCATTTCAAATGCAATAAATTTGTATCTCTTGTGTATTTTAATACATCCATCCATCCATTTTCTACCGCTTATTCCCTTTCGGGGTCGCGGGGGGCGCTGGCGCCTATCTCAGCTACAATCGGGCGGAAGGCGGGGTACACCCTGGACAAGTCGCCACCTCATCGCAGGGCCAACACAGATAGACAGACAACATTCACACTCACATTCACACACTAGGGCCAATTTAGTGTTGCCAATCAACCTATCCCCAGGTGCATGTCTTTGGAAGTGGGAGGACAATTCAAGTGAAAACGTTGACATGTACAAGTTAAATAAAACAAACAAACAATGTCTGTTAGCAAAATTTTGCACTTGAATACAAATTCAAACAAAAAGCTATTTAATATCCTAAGGGGGGAATGGGGTGCTGAAATATACACAATCCTAACAATAAAAAAAGTAGCTAAATAAACATTACAGTTTAAGCAGATGTATTAAACTGCTGAAATTTTGGCAGATTCCGAGTGAGGAACACCGACATGACATCACTTTTAAAAAATGTAAGTTTTATAACACTGTTAAATGGCTGCATGTCCCTTGCGATGTATGTCTGTGAGCACACATTATGTTGCACTTCTTTGTTTACACTGACCTGTCACCTGGCTTCTTCACCAAACGCGAAGTGAGTGTGGACTGTCAAGTGGTTGTATTTCAAGTAGGTGCACATTGGCAAACTTGCTCCTTCGGTGTTGATAGGATCATCTTGTTCCAAAGGTTTGAACTGAAATATTTCCATTTTTGTACGGTGACATTTGGTTTTGTGATCATTTTGTCCATGTTAGCTGCTACATGCTAACTAGATGCACTGCACAAAGAGTCAAAGACAGTTCATGACGACAGGATAATTCACCACCTTCTTTTCATTCCGCTATGTTACAAACGCATGTAGCCGCTAAAAGCAACAAAAAGCGTAAATGCACTGGATGGCGATTTATTGACGTTGGAAAACTTACTGACATTAATTTTCATTTATTGTCGGTTAATTGACTTATCGATTATCGGCCCAAACCTCGCCACCACAAACCACCGCTCTCATGTGTGCTCTAATGCTGCGGCCATGCGGAAGCAATCTCTGCGTATTTTCTAAGTTCCTGGCACTCCATGTGGTCTGGATTAAATACACTCATTTCAATACTATTTTTCTAAGTCAATACAGATATGATGTTAATGGTAGTAATTGATTTGACACATTGAAAAACAAAAACAAGTAAGACACCAGTGCGGTGCACACATTTTCAAATTGTTTTTATAGATCACATATTTTGGTGGAACTCCAATTTTTTCTGCCCCGTTTTGACAATTTGCAAGTTTAACAGATGAGGGCCTTGATTATTTCCTGGACTTCACACTGTTTCATTGTAAGAAGTTTAAGCTCACCCATGACAACAAAATGAAGCTGGAGGAGGCAATGTGATCGGGGAGAATTACCAGGCCCACTTAAACAACTTGTTGACAGCTCACAGGCCCCAGGTCACCAGATAGTGACTGAGTCTGCTGAAGATGTACTTGAAACAAAGTAACAGAAACAGCCCCACCAAGTTCACCTCGTTCAATGAGGAAAAAGAGATCGACAAGCTCTTAAAGGAGAAACTTAATGCGTTCATCTAAAAATGACATCAAATATACCAAATGTACAAGAGTGTTTCCAGCTATAGAAAAGGTGTACTGAACTGCACATATGATCAGATTAGACCAGACTCGTCTCCTCTACATACTTTATGGTCTACTTTTCCTGGCTCAAAATAACCCAGGTCACCTGAAGAAGCGATGTAAGGACTGTGTCTTGTAAACAAAGTCCTGTACCAGCACAGGAGCTGGAATCCATCCCCAGGACGTAGTGAGCTGGTGTTCTGTGACATAAATGGTCTCAATTTCCTGTGTCAAAAACCGGTAGGAGAAAATCGCCAATGCCAGATAATGCTGAGAAGCGTCATCTTCACCCAGTTACTGCATCATTCTAATGCTTCCACCGTCCCAGTGTGTGTGTCTGGACTAGTCTGTCGCACCTAGACCAACGATCAAAGATAGTTAGCACAAAGATAGCACAACTAGACATCAATGTTCATGATGGTTTAAAACCGATGCTTCCCATAAATATAAAAAAGTGTGTCTTCATAATGATGATGAAGACTGCTGCCTTAATGATTAACCAACTATTAAAGAATAAATGCCTGTGGGAATTTTCCCCCTTCCTGTCTCCCTCCCTCTTTTCCGTAGTTCCTTTTGTTGTCTCAATTGTTCAGCACCATCAGTTTTTTTATCTGGTTGGTGGAATTCCAACTCATTTGAATGAAGTTAATTAAGTCATCCTTGTTTTAATGATGGCTTATTGTAGCAGCAGCTGCAGGGAAATCATAAATTGTTCAATACACTCGTCTGTTATGCCTTGTTTGCGTTGTTTCTATCCACACAATAATTACTTCTGTAGATGTCCGCCGTAATATTATTAAAACATCCCCCATGGGCCTGCTTTAAAAGCTGTCAAATGTCCATGCAGCAAAGTAAAGGGCCTGTCATTTGTCAGCCCTTCAACATTTAATGTTCACTTATGTCAACACAGCTTTTAGGTCATACTCACTGGTAATTGATTGCACCGCTGTGCTAGAAGTCCAGCTTTCAGGCTGAATTTTCCAGCCTGGGTTCTCATAACTGTGCAAGACTGACTAAAGAGTGAATTTCACTAGCAAGGTGCACAGGGTACACACATTGCTTTAGTGAAATTGCAGCCTGTGCACCGTGGACGGGTAATGCTTAAATATTTCGTAACAATCTTGAGGGTTAGACATTAACTACAATAACGGTGCAAACCCAAAAAATGACAGCTCAACAAACGCACATCAGACAGCACAAAGAGCAACTTGGTGTAAGCAAGCAGAAATGTGTCTGACCGTTGTGTCCTTGAGCAAGACACTTCACCCTTGCTCCTGATGGGTCCTGGTTAGCCACTTGCATGGCAGCTCCCGCCATCAGTGTGTGAATGTGTGTGTGAATAGGTGAATGTGGAAATAGTGTCAAAGCGCTTTGAGTACCTAAAAAAAAAAGGTAGAAAAGCGCTATACAAGTACAACCCAATTATATCTCCTGGTTAACTCAGTGTCAAAATATACAATTTTTACTAGGGATGTAACTGTATCAAAATCTCACGGTACGATATAGTATATTAGGGCCACGGTACAATTAATTGTGGTATATTTAAAAAAAAAAAAAAGTGGCGGGAATATTTAGGATAAACACACTTACTGTAATTGAACAAAAACATAATGCTTAAATGTTCTACTCATTAATTACTACAAACATGTATTTTGAAATACAAATCATTTTGCAGGAACATCCACAGTTTCAAGCAAAATTTAAAAAAATTCTACAGTTGATGTCTTTAAAGTGACAGTGTTCACGTCTACTGATGTTTAGCTTTGCTAGCTTCAAATATGCTTTCTGGGTGACAGTTTTCGTGGTGGCGACTTGTCCAAGGTGTGCACTGCCTTCTGCCCAAGTGCAGTTGAATATGCTACAGATGATACACAACAATTGTGATGACAAGCAAAAAAAACAACGAAAATAACTTTGAGAGAAAAATCAGTGGTTCTCATTAACCCCACAAAATTTACCAAAAAAGAAGCGAAATCGTGGCTCTAAAACTAGGTACGGACCATCGCGTGGGTAACCCGTACCGTTGCACTTCTAGAAAGCACAATTAGAAATATGAACAAAATGACAGTTGTCTGCTGTTAGCATATATTACCTCAATCAAACATGCCTGAAATGTTTGTTCCAAGAAGTAGTAAACACCTTACAAATGCGGTACTCAGTTTAATCCTGCACGGGACAATCTGCTATAATAATAATAAAAACAAGATTGTAATATTAATTGAGATTGGATCATTTGAAAAAATTAATTGTGATAATTTTTTTCCCTATATCGCCCAACCCTAATAGATGTCAACATTGTGTTATTGCTGATTGCTTCATATATGATTATAGCTTTTGGTAGAAGCTTAACTCTTTTTTTGCTCACATTTGCTTACGTTTATTTAGACTCGCCGTGTTGGTGCTTTTCAAAACACTTGTTGCAAACGTGTTTAAGAAATACAAATATATCAAAAGCATATCAAACAAACCTCACAAAGTGATTACTGCATTTTCATACATTCTTCTACTGTGTTCCTTTGGACTGGCATGTGAGCTGCCTTTGTCATTGTTTCATAAAATCTTGCACTTTTACACTCTTTTTGATTACCTCTCAAAACACTCTGAAGAATTGTTTATCCTTTTAACGATTTGAATTATTCGTACAGCCGAAAACAAGCATTTTTTCTTCGAGAAAGGCTAAATGACGGGTAGTACCCATTGAGAACAGAACTCGTTTGACCACCACGCATATTTAATGCACTTGACGTGAGCTGGAAGAATTATCCATTCAAAATGTGGACTCATCAGACCACAGAACACTTTTTCACTTTGCATCAGTCCATCTTAGATGAGCATGGGCCTAGCCAAGCCGGCGGCGTTTCTGGGTGTTGTTGATAAATGGCTTTCGCTTTGCATAGTAGAGTTTTAACTTGCACTTACAGATGTAGCGACGAACTGCAGTTATATTAGCCAGGCCTCCCTCGCCCGCCTGCAGCCCGTGCAGAACTCTGCTGCTCGTCTGCTAACACAGACCCGCAGACGTGAGCACATCACCTCTATATTAGCGTCCCTTCACTGGCTCCCTGTGCGTTATTGAATCAATTTTAAACTCCTTCTATTTGCTTTTAAATGTCTAAACAACCTCGCGCCAACATATCTCTCCGACCTCCTTCAGCCTTACTGCCCCACTCGATCCCTAAGATCAACCGATCAGCTCCTACTGACGGTCCCTGAGACAAGGCTGAAGCTTAGAGGTGACCGAGCTTTTGCTGCTGCTGCTCCCAAGCTCTGGAACGACCTACCTCTGAGTGTTAGACAAGCTTCCTCTCTTCCTGTTTTTAAATCTCTCTTAAAAAATATACTTTCATTCCTTGGCTTTTAACACTAAGTGATACCCATATGGCAATGCCGCCCCATTATACACCTGATGTGAACCTGTTTTTATGTTTTATTTATTTATTTTTTATCATGTTCTGTTTGTGTTGTGTTGTTTGCTCGGTCCTCGTATTATCTTTTAACCTGCCCATTGTACAGTACTTTGGCTACCCCTGTGGTAAATTTTGAATGTGCTTCATAAATAAAGTTGATTTGATTTGATTTGATTTACTGACAGTGGTTTTTCTGAAGTGTTCCTGAGCCCTTGTGGTGATATCCTTTACTCACTGATGTCTGTTTTTGATGCAGTATGGCCTGACGGATCAAAGGTCACGGGCATTCAATGTTGATTTTCGGCCTTGCCGCTTAGGTGCAATGATTTTTCCAGATTCTCTGAACCTTTTGATGATACTGTCAGAGGTAGGTAGAGTAGCCAGAAATTGTACTCAAGTAAGAATACTGTTACTTTAGAGATTTATTACTCAAGTAAAAATAAAGAGTAGTCACTCAAATACTTACTTGAGTAAAAGTAAAAAGTGTGTTGTGAAAAAACTACTCAAGTACTGAGTAACTGATGAGTAACCTGTTCGTTTAATGATTACAGCAACAAATAATGCACAAAAACATAAAAATAACAATGAGCAAATTCAGAGCCAGGAATATCTCTTAAGCAACTAAAACAATAATATATATTAAATAATAATACATTAAAATAAAACTAAATTAAGGCAAATTGGGCCACAATAATTTAACATCACCATAAACTCAGTAGGCATTGATTGATTGATTGATTGATTGATTGAAACTTGTGTTAGTGGATTGCACAGTACAGTACACATTCCGTACAATTGACCACTAAATGGTAACACCCCAATAAGATTTTCAACGTTAATCAATTACTTAATAAATGACCAAGTCGAGGTGATCTACCTCATATATACATATACATACACACACATATATATATATATATATATATATATATGTATGTATATATATATATATATATATATGTATATATATATATATATATATATATATATATATATGTATGTATATATATATATATATATATATGTATATATATATATATATATATATATATATATATATATATACATACATTTATATATATATAGATATATTTATATATACAGTATATAATTTATATTTATTTATTTTTCCGTTTTTTTTTTCACATGTTAGAGGGGTTTTAATGAATATACATGCATGTTTAACATATAGATTCCTATCTTTCATGACGACAAGAATATAAGTTGGTGTATTACCCGATCCTGATGACTTGTATTGATTGGAATCGGACAATAGTGCTGATAACGTCCTCGTTTTCAAATGGAGGAAAAAAAAAATCCTCCTTTCTGTTTAATACCACATGAAAGTTGTTGGTTTTTGACATCTTATTTGTCCAGCTTCCATATTCGTTTTTATACACTTTACAAGAAATACATTGTTGGCAAACTCCGTAGCTTGCTAGCTTGTTTGCGCTGGCTTTCGGAGACTTTTATTTTGTTAGCGCAGGCGCGATGGAGCGGCACTTTTATTGTGAAGACAGGAACTGTGCGATCAGTCTTTAGGCTTTTGACGGGAAGTACGGTTGAAATAAAAAGTGTCTTTTTCCTTTACATTTTTGATTGATTGATTGAAACTTTTAATACTAGATTGCACAGTACAGTACATATTCCAGTAAATGGTAATACCCCAATAAGTTTTTCAACTTTTTTAAGACAGATTCTACGTGTGACGGTCACATGACCGCCTGGCTCTGTTTGATTGGTCCAACGTCACCAGTGACTGCATGTGATTGGTGAAACGCAGGCATGCGTAGATACTACTTTGAATGTCTGTCTGACAGAATCAAAACAAACAAAGCGTGCATTAACAGATCGATTAAAAAAATTAGCGCGTAGCGAGCTGAATGTAGATAAATGGAGCGGAGTAAAAGTAGCGTTTTCTTCTCTATAAATATACTCAAGTAAAAGTATGTTGCATAAAAACTACTCTTAGAAGTACAATTTATCCCAAAAGTTACTCAAGTAGATGTAACGGAGTAAATGTAGCGCGTTACTACCCACCTCTGTATACTGTAGATGGTGAAATCCCTAAATTCCTTACAATAGCTCATTGAGAAATGTCCTTAAACTGTACGACAAATTGCTCACGCATTTGTTCACCAAATAGTGACTCTCGCTCCATCTTTGTTAATGAATGACAGAGACATTCATGGAAGCTGCTTTTTTACCCAATCATGACACCCACCTGTTGCCAATTCGCCTGTTCCAGGTCTTCAATTCAACCACGGCAACCGCAGCAACAGCCGTGACCAACATCAGCGGCAAGAACATGCCGTGACCGCCCTTGACTTTTTACTTGTTAATGGACGAGGGATATAACAGTATACGATATAGTGATAATTCGCAATAAAATTACAGACGGTTAGTAACACCGTTTAATTTTTGAATTACAAAAAAAAAAAACTTCATTCATTAATGCATTTTAGGCAACACAAAGTCAGGCGCATGCCCACTAGGTTGATAATTATTGCGAACCAACGACAGATTTTGCTCCAGAGATTTCCCCTCGAAATAAACGGAGTCAAGCACTTGGTTTAACGTCATTTTCCCTCTCTTCTCGCCGTGTGTTCAAGAGTGCACTGCTGTGTTTAGATGGAGACAGGTGTGGACAATGTTCTCCCCACACTAAAACAATACAGCAAACTATTTAATGTTGCTTTCATTTTCTCAATACAGCATCCATCTGCTGCTGTGACTGAGAGTTAATGAGGCGAGGAAACATGTAGCAGGCGATGTGTCGTCAACGTTGACACAACTTGTTTATAAAGTCTTTAGTTTGTTTACTGGGAAGATCACTCGTCCTTTATTTAACTGCAAACTGTATCAGTGTTCAAATAACGTCAATTCTAGCCAAAATGTTTTGTCATCCCAGCAATTTTAAGTTTTGGCATTTTTAAAAATGAGCTGAACTGTGAACACAATACTGAAGTCCGTACCGAAACGTGACTACAGCGCACAGTAACACCGCCAGTATCAACAGATTCTATGTTACTGTAGGAAAGAAGTTGTTTTGCCAATTACATCTGAATCAATGTTTATCTTGACATGGTAATAATAAAGCATTAAAAATTTGCTTAATATTTAATCATTAGTATATTCATTTTTGGAAGAATGACAACATAAATAGTACTAATTCTCATAAAACTGCCACATTTTTGCCTTCTAAACATGCATTTTCCACAACTACATCCTGTCAATCAAGCTCCCAAGCTCTCCTTTTGTCCTTCTTTAATGCTGTCTCTTAATCACCACAGAGACTTTCTCTGGAGGATTGGTTGCCAGGAGACAGGGTTCACTCCCTATTGTATGCCTACAAAGGTGGGGGCACACGAGTGGTGCGGTTACAATTAGTAACAGCAGAGAGAATTGGAGGCCTGGAGTTTGGTCCTTCACGGTCATTCTAGGGCAGGAATGGAGAAAGACTTTTTGGTGCTGGTAGGACTGATGGTGGAATAAAAGTGGGAGTGTTGGGGGTGGCGTATTGACACCCTAAATTCTTTCCTGGCTTCCAGTAACCAAGCTAAAGTTCACCGTTTAGTACAATGTGTCATCGGTGCCAGGAATAATTGTTTAGGTGTCCCCGTTAATATTATTGGTCATTATCAGGGTCATGGTCTAGATTTTTGGATCCCAACCCTC
Source organism: Nerophis ophidion (assembly GCF_033978795.1). NCBI lineage: Eukaryota > Metazoa > Chordata > Actinopteri > Syngnathiformes > Syngnathidae > Nerophis > Nerophis ophidion. The sequence goes on from NC_084614.1 coordinate 46,686,742, forward strand.
CCATGATTATGATATCATACACTGTGCTTCAGGTTATTATCCTTTGTTACACCATTTGCTTATAATGTTTCCTAAATAGGCTCAAATTGGTAAATTATTTTTTTTGATCAGTCATTTCTAGAATAAAATTCCACATACTGAATTTTTTTACAATTCATTTCTCCCAGAAGACATATTTCTCATCTCTTGTTGAAGGAATATTAATGAACATGTGAGCAGATTGCCATTTGCCTTGTGCGTACATGTTATCTGTTTGAAAATCTACCAGATCTGTCGGGATGGGAATTGATGAGATTTTCCCGTTTCCGATTCTGCTAAACGATACGGCTCTTTATCGGTTCACTTATCGATTATTTTTTGAAAATAAAGATAACAAAAAGATTGATTAGTTACAATTTAGTTTAGTTTAGAGTTGACATTACATTACAAAGCCACCTGTGAGGTGTTAAAAGGCATATAGCAATAAATTTAAAAAAAAATGTATAGAATTTAACAAAGTAAAACATGGAAATTACACAAGAATGTAACGTTTCTTAACATTTTTTAAACTTTTAGGAATCTGTCATGTGCCTACAAAATATACCGTGCAAATGTTTAAGATTTACAAGGTGAAACTAATATAATGACAAAGGCTCATAACATACAATTATGATCCAGATTTTTATGATGATGGATTACACATTTATGAAATTTTTTAAATCATAATCTCAGAAAATCCAGGGATTTCACAAACTGTAGGTAAAATGCCGGCAAACTTCTGAGTCTTTCTTCCGCCCCCGTGCCGCCATGTTGCGGTCTAAAGTCACAACGGACATTGGGTGATGACGTCATCTCTTCCGGAAGAACGTTAACGGAATCGGTTGACAAAGTGGCGAGCGATTTTAAGGAACCAGATCAGGTTTTCAATTCCCATCCATGCAAATCGGTGAATACATTTCTTGCAATTTAAGAAATTTAGAGTTTGCGTATTTTTTACAACTGGCATTAATTATGTATTAACCTCACTACCTTTTTTAGCAGTATGGTTATTGATTGTAGTGTGCTTAGGTCATGATTTCCTCACATTTTCTCACATTAGTTAAATATGATAACTGTAGTGAACAGTTAACATTGGTATTAAAGTGTTTTTTTAAACAAAAATATAAATGGATGGTTTAGAAAAATGTCCAAGTGTGTTTTCTGCAATTACCATATAACAAGTCGCTCCGTAGTATATGTCGCACCTGCCGAAAATGCATAATAAAGAAGGAAAAAAAAATATATAAATCGCATGTTTTGGGAAAATGTATTTGATGAAACCCAACAGCATTAATTGACATTTGAAAGGCAATTCAAAATAAATGAAGAATAGTGAACAACAGGCCGAATAAGTGTACGTTATATGATGCATAAATCAGTGGTCCCCAACCACCGGACCGATTGGTACCGGGCCGCACAAGAAATATTATTATTATTATTTTTTATCTTTTTATTATTATATTTACATAAAAAACTAAATATATACATTATATATCAATATAGATCAATACAGTCTGCAGGGATACAGTCCGTAAGCACACATGATTGTATTTCTTTATAAAAAAATAATACAAATAAATTAAAAAAATGATTGCATATCACTTGCATTATTCATTAACATTTAATAAGGGTTGTTTGGGGTGAAAGTAGATTCAATTTGTAGAGACACGTGTATTTTTTGCTATCTATGGGGGACTATGTTGACTGTGTAGACATGGTTCATTGCAGTGCCAATACATAGTGATGTGTTGTTTAAATGATAAATGGGTTGTACTTGTATAGCGCTTTTCTACCTTCAAGGTACTCAAAGCGCTTTGACATTACTTCCACATTTACCCATTCACACACACATTCACACACTGACGGAGGGAGCTGCCTTGCAAGGCGCCAACCAGCACCCATCAGGAGCAAGGGTGAAGTGTCTTGCTCAGGACACAACGGACGTGACCAAGTTGGTACTAGGTGGGATTTGAACCAGGGACCCTCGGGTTGCGCACGGCCACTCTCCCACTGCGCCACGCCGTCCCTTTATGTGAGTTATTTATGTGACGAGATTCATTTGGCGTTTTTGTTGCAAACAAATGCAACGTTTGTTTATTGTAATATGTACGAATGGTAAGAGCTGAAAGTGATTATGTTTTTAATTGTGTATTGCAGTTTCATCTTTTGCTGCATCATTAAACCTGTAGAACGCATGGTAATAAGGCCACAATACGATAATATTGAAGTTTACCGGTCGGTTAAAAACAACAATAAAGTCTTGCTAAAAATGGTAGTGTGTGAAATGAAGTGGTAGGAATGATGGTAGGAATGCAATTGAACCCAAATGTAATACTCAAATGTTCTAATCATACTGTGTTTATTACTACAAACATGTTTATATTTAAGTTCAAAGAATAGTGCAGGAACCTTGCTGTTTCAAGCAAATATTAAAATTAACTCACAGATGATGTCTTTAAATTAAAGTTAAAGTTAAACTACAAATGATTGTCACACACACACTAGGTTTGGTGAAATTTGTCCTCTGCATTTGACCCATCCTCTTATTCACCCCCTGGGAAGTGAGGAGAGCAGTGGGCAGCAGCAGTGCCGCGCTCGGGAATCATTTATGGTGTACTCTGCAGTGGAATCATTTTTTTTTCATCACAGTTGGGAAAAAGTTGTTTTTTAGAAAAGTTAACTAACGATATAATTTAATATTGTAAATACCTCACAAATTGATGTTTAGCTTCTGGGTGGCGGTCCTTGACGTGACATCTTGTTCAAGGTGTACCGTACCTACCGCCACAGTGCAGCTGGATTGGCTCCAACCCCCCAGCGACGTCAAGAGAAACAAGCAATAGAGAATGGATGGTTTAATTTAAGGTTTATCAAATAGCTTTCAGTTAACTTGTATTTCCCCGCACTGTACAGGTTTTAATTTTTTTGTGTGTGATTTCCTTCTGTGCGGTGTGCCGTGACTGGCTGGCTCTGTATCGCCTCGGAAAACGCCCGCGACGAAAGTTACGCATTTTGACGCAAACTTTCTTACTTCCGCCAAAGAAATTACGATTTTGCCGGGGTTTGTTTATGCGTTTGTTAGCAACATAACTCAAACAGTTATGAATGGATTTTGATAATTTTTTTCAGCAAATGTCCAAAAACCATATCTTGTTATCACAGACAAGCACACTTAGATTCCTGCTTATGGTCCACGCCCCCCGGGTTTCTACGAGATGTAGTTTATTTCAGACTCGGCCAAAGCTAAAGCGCCAAAAATAAACTACACACCAAGTTTTTGTTTGATACCCTCAAGCATCACGGCATTATTGTGAAGACTTAAAACCGCAATACTGCAATACCGTAACATTATAATTATAATTATAGTTGCATATTACTTACACACACTGTCTCCAAGGCTGAAATGTGTTACAACTTTTCCAGTGAGATACATGTCGCATCGCTCAACTTCGTTATAACATTAACAATTATGGATTATTGTGGCCACTTGGTGACGCCAAGACATGATTCCCACTCCATTTCAAATTAAATACAGCAAAAGTCCAGAAGTAAGTTCTAACTCCTTCCTGTGTGGGTCATAAATCATTGTGATGTTTGGACTGCAAAAAAGATGGCCTATAGATTGGAAAACTACAAGTTTGCCTGTCAGAGTAATAAATTCCATCCATCCATTTTCTACGTCTTTCTATTCTTATTCTTAGCTACAATCGGGCGGAATGCGGTGTACACCCTGGACAAGTCCCCATCGCAGAGAGTAATAAGTTATTCTTACTCATAAACTCCAACTAGAATGGTGAATGTCTTTAGGGAAGTACAAAACAAAATGGCGACTGTATATTAGGTTAAAGTTAAATTAAATTACCAATGATTGTCACACGCACACTAGGTGTGGTGAATATTTTCCTCTGCATTTGACCCATCCCCTTGATCACCCCCTGGGAAGTGAGGGGAGCAGTGGGCAGCAGCAGTGCTGCCCCTGGGAATCAATTATGGTGATTTAACCCCCAATTCCAACCCTTGATGATGAGTGCCAAGCAGGGAGGCAATGGGTCCCATTTTTTTCTAGTCTTTGGTATGACTCGGCCGGGGTTTGAACTCATGACCTACCGATCTCAAGGCGGACACTAACCACTAGGCCACTGAGTAGGTGGTAGTGTATATCTGTATATATATATATATATATATATATATATATATATATATGTATATCTGTATATATATATATATATATATATATATATATATATATATATATATATATGTATATATATATATATATGTGTATATATATATATATATATATATATATATATATATATATGTATATATATATATATATATGTGTATGTATATATATATATATATATATATATATATGTGTATATATATATATATATATATATATATATATATGTGTATATATATATATGTGTATATATATATATATATATATATATATATATATATATACTGTATATATGTGTATATATATATATATATATATATATATATATACTGTATATATGTATATATATATATATATATATATATATATATATATATATATATATATATATTAGGGGTGTAACGGTACACAAAAAATTTGGTTCGGTACGTACCTCGGTTCAGAGGTCACGGTTCGGTTCATTTTCGGTACAGTAAGAAAAAAACAAAATATACATTTTTTGATTACTTATTCAACAAATTTGCAAAATCTTCCACCAAAAATAATTTGGCGATGCATGCGCGTTTATCATAACTCTCTCGCTCTCTCTGTCTCTGCCCCGCCCTCACGAATGTTAACTTACTGCTGTGTGCACCACTTTTTTATTTTATTTTTTTAACCCCTTCTTAACGCTGAACATACATTGAAAATACATCCAACCATAACTTAAAATGCCGGACATTCGAGGCATTTAAGAAACTCCACCTGGACAGCTCCGCAAACAGGACATATCCCGTGAAAAGAGGAGGTGTGGTCAGTCTATCTACCAGTCGTTGCTAGCAATGCCGTGTGTTGTTGTTTTTTTGATTGATTGAAACTTCTAATAGTAGATTACACAGTTCAGTACATATTCCGTACAATTGACCACTAAATGGTAACACCCCAATAAGTTTTTCAACTTGTTTAATTCGGGGTCCACGTAAATTAATTCATGGTGCGGTGCGCTACTTATATGTCCGTGTCGTTCGGTTCACCTGCGAACCGAACCGAAACCCCCGTACCGAAACGGTTCAATACAAATACACGTACCGTTACCCCCCTAATATATATATATATATATATATATATATATATATATATATATATATATATATATATATATATATATATATATATACATATATATATATATATATATATATATATATATATATATATATATACATATATATATATATATATATATATATATATATATATATATATATAGTGTATATCTACTTCCGGTTTTAATTCCCCCACTAACCTCCCTGAGCATGTGGTGTATTTAGGCCACGCCCTCCTTTTGGAGCACCCACACCTCCAACCCCCCACTTCAATCCTGAGTACTAATAAGGTCCCACACTTGACAGTGTATAGCAGATCAGAAACCAAGAATGAAGTCGATTGAATTGTCTGAGACAGGATTATTTCGAGGCACACATCTAGGGAAGGTTGCAGAAAATTACCTACTGCATTGAAGGTCCAAATGGGCAAAGTTTACAGCAATTTACAGCATCATCTGCAAATAGAAGAAGTTTGGAACCGCCAGGACTCTTTCGTAGAGCTGGCCAGTCGTCTAAACTTAGCGACCAGGTGAAAAGGGCCCAAGTCAGGGTGGTGACCAAGAACCCGATGGCCACTCTGTCAGAGCTACAGTGTTCTTCTGTGGAGAGAGAAGGACAACCATCTCTGCAGCAATCCACCAATCAGGCCTGTGTCGTGAAGTGGCCAGACGGAAGCCATTCCTTTGTAAAAGTTTGCCAACATGCACCTAAAAGACTCTCAGATCGTGAAAAATGAAAATGATCTGGTCTGATGAGACAAAGATTGAACTTTGGCGTGAATGTCAGGCATCATGTTTAGAGGACACAGGGCACCACTCATCACCAGGCCAATACCATCCTTACATTGAAACATGGAAGGATGGTTTCACCACACTTGGCACTCAGCACCAAGGGTTGGAATTGGGGGTTAAATCACCATAAATGATTCCCGGGCGCGGCACCGCTGCTGCCCACTGCTGCCCACTGCTCCCCTCACTTCCCAGGGGGTGATCGAGGGGATGGGTCAAATGCAGAGGACAAATTTCATCACTCCTAGTGTGTGTGTGACAATTTGGGCTGGGCGATATATCCTTTTTTTTTTAATATCGCGATATTTTTAGGCCATATCGCGATATACGTTATATATTACGATATTTTGCCTTGGCCTTGAATGAACACTTGATGCATATAATCACAGCAGTATAATGATTCTATGTGTCTACATTAAAACATTCTTCTTCATACTGCATTAATATATGCTACTTTTAAACTTTCATGCAGAGAGGGAAATCACAACTAAGTCAATTGACCAAAAGTGTATTTATTAAAGTTATTAAGCAATGGCACAAACGTTCAAGTCATTTCCAAAACATTAATTGCAAGATTGTCAGAGACATTTTAAGTGTCAAATAAAAATGAGTTGCATAATAGGAAATCAAATAGTATTCGTCCTTCACTATGTGGTATGTTACTAAGGTTATGAAATTCTCTTCTTTCTCTAGCGAGTGACTTTACAAATGATGCTACATGTTAGCAGTAATCCTTCTTTTTATAGCAATGCTTTTACCCCCCACACTTGACAAATTACGGTTTTCTGTTCGACATATTCCAACTTGAAGCCAAACCACCGCCAGACGATGGAAACCCTGCTGTTTTTCTTGGAAATTAAGTCTTCCTTCTTTTGTTACCAGATCCGCACCATCTTTGTCTCGTATGGCTACGTTAGCAGCCAACATTAGCCACGCCGCTACCTCTCTGCTCTGCGAGGGCGTGTATGTGACGTGTGACGTATGTAAGAATGTGCGCCTGCTTGTCTGTGAGGAGAGACACAGGAAAGAGCGAGGAGAGCCTGAAGTATACGCCCGCAGCTAAAAGTCCTGCGTGAGAACGTATACTCGAATATTACGATATAGTCATTTTCTATATCGCACAGAGACAAACCCGCGATATATCGTATATATCGCCCAGCCCTAGTGAAAATAATTAGTACTTTAACTTTATCATGCTGTGGGGAAATTTTTCAGCTGCAGGAACTGGGGGACTAGCAAGGATAGAGGGAAAGCTGAATGCCGCAATGTGCAGCGACATCCCGGATGGAGAGTGCTCTTCAAATCATACTGGGGCGACGGTTCATCTTTAAGTAGGACAACGACCCGAAGCAAACAGCAAGGATATCAAAGGAATGGCTTCAGGACAACTCTGTAAATGTCCTTGAGTGGCACAGCCACTGGCCGGACTTAAATCTGAAAATGATTGTGCATCGATTCTTCCGATCCAACCTGATGGAGCCTGAGAGGTGCTGCAAAAAAAATGTGCGAAACTGTCCAAAGATTGTTGTTTCAAGCGTGTGAAATCATATTAAAGACTTGAGGATGTAATCTTAAGTTTATTTCAAACATACTGTATATTAAGTTCCAATATGATACATTAAATATTGTACATATTTTGTTTTCTTTTTCTTACATTTCTGAAAAGGTGTAGGAAGAAGCAAAGCTTAAGGAATCGTACTTCCTTTCTACTTCACAGCAATTACTCACATGCTCACTTCTTGTTCTCAATTTGTACACATTCAAATCACTCTGAATACAAGAGTTCTTTTCATAAATAGTTAAGTCAGTTATGATTCACTTAATGAAATTAATGATATAACCTTTTCAATTCAACACTTATCAAAATTCTTCTGCTTTGTACTTTAACATAGGACTGAGCGATATATCGATATACTCAATACATTGCGAGTTTGTCTCTGTGCGATATAGAAAATGACTATATCGTGATATTCGAGTATACGTTCTCACGCAGTTGCTTTTAGCTATGAGGATTACACTACAGGCTCTTCTCACTCTTGGTTTTTCTCCTTCTCACAGAGACTTAAACAAGCGCACCTTCTTACATAAGTCGCATACGTATACGCCCTCGCGGAGCAGAGAGGTAGCAGCATGGGTAACGTTAGTTGTGGAGCGAGTGGTAGTACGAGAGAAAGAAGGTGCGAATCTGGTAACAAATGAAGGAAGACTTAATTCCCCAGAAAAACAGCAAGGGGTGCATCGTTTGGCAGTGGTTTGGCTTCCAGTGGGAATATTTCGAAGGCTAACCGTAATTTGTCAAGTGTGGGGCACAAGCGTTGCTACAAAAAGTGGCATTACTGCTAACATGTAGCATTATTTGAAAAGTCAACCGCTAGAGAATGAAGATTGTTTGAAACTCTGCATGTCAACATCTCTGTTCGGTGCCACGGCCACAAAATGCTGAGGCAACTATTTCCAGATCAACAATGTATGAAAAAAAGAGTCAACAACAGAAGGAGATAACGTCCGCAGGAACCTACCACATAGCGAAGGACATACACTATTTGATTTCCTATTGTGCAGTTAATTTTTTTTGACAGTTATTTGAAATATCTTGTGTGACATCATGCACAAAATGTCACTTTGTTTTTAACTATTCTGTACAAAAAAAATACTTTATTTAGTGTTGTTTTGATATGTCATCTTAGTGACATCATGCACAAAAGTGCACTCATAGCTTCTTTTAAAATGTCTCTGACAATTTTGCACTTTCTGTTTCAAAATGACATGAATGTTTGTGCCACTGATTAATAAATACAGTTTTGGCCAATTGACTTAGTTGTGATTTCCCTCTCTGCATGAAAGTTTAAAATGAGCATATATTAATGCAGTATGCACAAGAATGTTTTAATGTAAACACATAGAATCATCACACTGCTGTGATTATATGCATCAAGGGTTCATGTAAGGCTGAGACAAAATATCGAGATATAAATAATGAAACGTGACATGGCCCAAAAATATCGAGATATTAATAAATGGCCATATCGCCCAGCCCTACTTTAACACTTGTAGTTTGAACAGTTTCTTAGACCAGATCATATTAATACATTGTTTGACTTATTTTTAATCCATTCCATAATTTAATTTCACATAAATGTTTTAAGTGTGGAATGTGCATACAAATGTTTTAAATGACATTTTTCTTTATTGTTATATTTCTCCTCTTTTGTTCTTTTGTTGAAAAGGATTGTTGTACATTCTAGGTCAGCTGGTTATTGTTTGCTTTGTACACAATTTTAGCTGTTTGCAAATTTACCAAAATCAGTGAACTTCAATATTTTAGATTTAATAAATATTCTAATTGACCTTTTCTGTAACACGGTTGGTGAATGAAGTGTACTTTTGTAGTTATTTCCCCATATTTCTACACAGTCACTCATACATGCAAACACTAACAAGTAGAATATAATATGACATGATTTTTGGTTAAGTACATATTTTGCTTTCATTATAGAAATATTTCTTGCGACTCTTTGGTGTATTTTTTTTCTGAGATTTCCAGTTTATTTTATCATCCATTATTACACCCAAAAAATCTATTTGTTTTTGTGTTTGACTCTCTTCTACTGCTACCAAATAACATTGTTTTAGTTTTATTGAGATTCAAAGAGTCTCTTTTTGTCAAACCATCTTTTTAATTTTTTCATTTCTTCTCTTATTATTTGTATTAGCTAATGTGTGTCTCTAGAACAAAACACAGTCGTGTCATCTTCAAATAAAACAGTAAGTCCTTTGAATTTTTACAAATGTCGTTTATATAAAGATTGAAACATTTTGCCCTAAGTATTATTAATCCCTGGGGTACATTTGATTTCTTAGTTGTTGTTGTTGTTGTTTTCAAATACAAAATCACAAAATTTAAACAAACTACATTCTGTTCAGAATTTTGAGGAAAAAAAAATATTTATTCCATTTTGGAATAAGGCTGTAATATAACATGTGGAAAAACTGAAGCTCTGTGAATACTTTCTGGATGCACTGTATGCTACGCAATATTTGTTGAGGTCTTACAACAAGATTAAAGAAGGTTCTTTTACTGAGGGACATTTTTCCCCCCTAATTTAATTTGCATTTTTGATACACTGACAGTCACCTTGACCTTGCTCATGGTGTTATGTAAATGAATGAATGAAAAAATTACTACCGTGCTGAGACCCCAACCCCCCCCCCCCCCCCCCCCCCCTCGCGTCTGTCACCTGACACACTGTCACATTAATAAAACAGAACAAATGGTTAGATGGGTCGGAAAAAGAGACTGCAAGTTTGTGCGGCTCATAGTTTCAAGGACTACCACCATGGTGAAAATGTTCTAAATCAAAATTTGGGCTATGAGACATTTCGCTGAATCACTGCCATTTGTTTGTTGTAACTTGCAGTAACAGGACTGACAGCAACAGGACTGAGACTTTAGAATAAAACCAGCAAATATATTCAAATGTAGCCACGTGGCTTTCATGCTAACAGCATGTTGACACTAAGCACTAGTGAAGTGTAAATGATGCCTCAGTGGGTGTGTGGTATACTCTCTGGCTGCATGATACGGTGTTGGTGTTCCATAGTAGAGCCATCTACTGAAATAATAGTCATTACATTTAACCTGCAAATAAAAGTAATAGCTAACAAATATTATTGATTTTGTGGAGAAGGGAATATGAGAAGGGCAACTCTATTACATTACACTATCACACTTGATCTAAACAACAGGAAATAAACAGGAACATATTTTTGTTTTCCTTTATTTTGTGCTGTGAGAGAAGCTTCCTGATAATCGAAGTTTGATGCTTCCCAGTCAAACACACGGCAGTTTTACAAAAATGTACATCAGGGTAAAGTCGATATTTGGTTTCAGCCCTGACCACTGTAACCACATTCCTGCAAAGTAGGATTATTATTTAAAGTATTATTTGCGTTATTCAAATGTTTTCATAAAAAGCATTGAAAACGGTTTAAAACATTCTGAATATGATTTTTAAGAACATAGAACCCTCTTAACATTCATGGACAGCCTTATAGTCACCTTTACACTCATTCCCTCCAATATATTAGCCCTAAATGTGTTTTACTGTAGATTACAGTACTCACTGGTAGCCCAGAGGATCGTCCAAGTGTCATTGCTATGGTCGTCACGTGGCCACTAATGCACGACCACTTTGTAGAAATGGGTAATTCTTCAAAGTTTGAACTGGGTTCCATGGGCTGAAACCATGAGCATAATATGTTCTGCAAAAATTTGGTCAACTTGATAGTCACAGCTAGGGCTTCACGGTGGGAGAGGGGTTAGTGCGTCTGCCTCACAATACGAAGGTCCTGCAGTCTTGGGTTCAATCCCAGGCTCGGGATCTTTCTGTGTGGAGTTTGCATGTTCTCCCCGTGAATGCGTGGGTTCCCTCCGGGTACTCCGGCTTCCTCCCACTTCCAAAGACATGCACCTGGGGATAGGTTGATTGGCAACACTAAATGGGCCCTAGTGTGTGAATGTGAGTGTGAATGTTGTCTGTCTATCTGTGTTGGCCCTGCGATGAGGTGGCGACTTGTCCAGGGTGTACGCCGCCTTCCGCCCGATTGTAGCTGAGATAGGTCCCAGCGTCCCCCGCGATCCCAAAAGGGAATAAGCGGTAGAAAAATGGATGTATGGATGAATAGTCACAGCTAAACTTTGTTGTTAGCATTCAGTTTTGTTAGAATTCTGTGTCCCGACATGTTGGCATTCCACATTTTTCATGTCAAATGCTAACCAATGTCATGTGGAGCTAATAATGTCGAAGATGATGTGTATCAACAGAGTTCATCTCCATTTGCATTACCCTGACAACTGCTGATAGCAGTCTTGTGAACTTTAAGTATCATGCCCGTACTGTTATGTCCCATCTTTTGATAGTTCTCACATCAAAGACTCGCCACTTTTAGTATGGGTTATTGATGAAGTGCCTCAAAAAGTTGCTCAGCAAAAAGTTTGTCAACTTGATTGTCGTGGTGAAGATAGGACAAAGATTCTCCGCCATGTTGTTAACATTGTCTCCCTTGACTTGGAAATGGGGCAGCACAGTGGAACAGGGGTTAGTGCACGTGCCTCACAATGGTCCTGAGTTCAATCCCTGGCTAGGGATCCTTCTGTGTGGAGTTTGCGTGTTCTCCCCGTGACTGCGTGGGTTCCCTCCGGGTACGGTGGCTTCCTCCCACCTCCAAAGACATGCACCTGGGGATAGGTTGATTGGCAACATTAATAGCTCTAGCGTGTGGATGTGAGTGTGAATGTTGTCTGTTTATCTGTGTTGGCCCTCTGATGAGGTGGCGACTTGTACATTCTTTACCCTGCCTTCCGTCCAAATGCAGCTGAGATAGACTCCTGCACCCCCCGCCACCCCAAAAGGGACAAGCGGTAGGAAATGGATGGATGGATGGATGGACTTGGAAATGGACGTCAATCGTCACAGCATAAAATGAAATAATACATTAAAAAAATCTTAATTTTCAACTTAATTCAGGCCAAAATATGTGGAATATATTTGAAATAAAATGTAAAAAGAATGGCCATCTACTGAAGCCGCAATATTTCAAGCGTGAGAGGACTTTATCAAGGGGGACAGTATCACTGATTGTTTTTGGTTGATTGAAACTTTTATTAGTAGATTGCACAGTACAGTACATATTCCGTACAATTGACCACTAAATGGTAACACCCCAATAGGTTTTTCAACTTGTTTAAGTTGGGGTCCACGTTAATCAATTCATGGTACAAATATATACTATCAGCATAATACAGTCATCACACAGGTTAATCTTCAGAGTATATACATTGAATTATTTACATTATTTACAGTACAATCCGGGGGGTGGGATGAGGAGGGTTGGTTGATATTAGCACTTCAGTCATCAACAATTGCATCATCAGAGAAATGGACATTGAAACAGTGTAGGTCTTACTTGGTAGGATATGTACAGCCAGCAGTGAACATAGTGAGTTCAGATAGCATAAGGACAAGTATATACATTAGAAATACATTTGGTTATTTACAATCCAGGGAGATGGGATGTGGAGGGGGGAGGGTGTTAGTAAAGGGTTGAAGTTGCCTGGAGGTGTTGTTTTAGTGCGGTTTTGAAGGAGGATAGAGATGCACTTACTTTTACACCTGTTGGGAGTGCATTCCACATTGATGTGACATAGAAGGAGAAAGGCTTAAGACCTTTGTTAGATCGGAATCAGGGTTTAACATGGTTTGTGGAGCTCCCCCTGGTGTTGTGGTTATGGCGGTCATTTACGTTATGGAAGTAGTTTGACATGTACTTCGGTATCAGGGATGTGTAGCGGATTTTATAGACTAGGCTCAGTGCAAGTTGTTTACTCTGTCCTCCACCCTGAGCCAGCCCACTTTGAGCCAGCCCACTTTGGAGGAGTAGGTTGGACTGAGGTGTGATCTGGGGTGGAGGTCTAAAAGTAACCTGACTAGCTTGTTCTGTGTTTCATAATGCAGTGGTTCTTCTGTATTGTTTCACCCATCACTACTTGAGCAAATAACAGTCATTTTTAAGAGAGTACTTTAAAAATAAACAATTTAATATTCATCATTAATCAGGTAACATGGTTGTGCTGAGATTTGGAGAGCACAGCTCAGCTTGTGTTTGTGGGCATGCATACATTCTTGTTTTTTTTTTGATGGAGGTCTTCTCATCAAAATAGCGTACCGTCCAGAAAGAATATGCTAATTACGCTGTTAATGAGGCGTTCACAGTTTTAGCTCCTATTGCAATTACTTTAATTACTTTGCCGTGTTTGTCATCTCCATCTGTCATTGTAAAAAAGCTCAATGGGATGCAGATGTGACTTGAAATGATGAATTATTTTTGAATCGTTAAGGAAGGGACGCTGATTTTATACCAGACAATTCAGCTGAAATCTGTTCGTGTTTTCTCGTGACATTTTATCTGTTACACCTATACAACACACTCCCGCAATGACATATTGAGGTGCTTTCATTTTTTAAGCTCCCACCTGCTGACAGGAAGGTAGATGCATGGCTGTCAGAAGGATTTGAATGTATTGAAGCAGCATGTGACATCTATATTCCTTACTGGGATTTAAATCTCTTACTGAATAAATAATCATATCCCAGTTAATGTCCTAAGGAAATTATGTTTATTCATCCTCAGAATACATTCTTAAAAGAAGGGTTAACATCTCTGGTAATCACCCGTTCCTCAGCTTAACTGTGCTCTATTCTATTACTCTGTTTTTTACATTCTGCATATTTTAGGAGGTACTTTGCTGCTACAACGAGAAGTAGACATTTTTATTTCATGAGTGCAACATTCCTTGAACCAAAACCTTTGACAGCTTACTGGTCTCCTTTTTTGTCTGATGTGCAAGTTGGTGCAATTTTTATGAAGTGTTTTCCTCAGTGTCAAAAAAGACTTAATGCTAACACTAGGGATGTCCCGATCCAATATCAGTGGGGGGAAAAAAAAAGAAGTAAACATAGTAGGCTATAGGCTACTAGGAGCTAGCGGTTACTAGGAGTTAGCAGTTACACAACAGCTAAGCGCTTAAGTAATTAGTAGGGATGTGTCAATTGATTGGCCACCGATCAGTATCAGCTGATTTTTCTGAAAGGAATACATAATTGCCCCTGCCAATTTATGCCTTTTATTGCCGATTAAAGATGCAGACGCCGCTTGCTGTAATTGACTATGTTTCCATGCACTATATTAGTCTAATTATTCAAATTGTTTTTTGTATTTCTGTATTTTCACACCTACATGTGATATCCCAGTGTCTATACACACTCACTATCGTTCACCCGACTTGGGCCTCCTGTACATTGGGGGGCGCTTATTTCCTTTTAGCGCAGATTAATGTATTGCTTTTCCGGTTGATATATGACGTCATGCCAAAACAAAGCATCTTTGCAGCTCCTTACAAGTCAACAGTGCAGTTCTTGTTGTAACTGATGTCCACTGTAATATTGGCAGAGATTACAAGTATTACAATTCTAATGGCTATGCTGATGTCAATTAAATAGCAGACTGCATATACAAATAATCTTGAGTTTGAGTTTGTTTCGAACAAGCAAGTCTACAACATGATACATCACAATTTCCAGTTTCTCTTTTCAACATGTTCGAAAAGGAGTAGGAAGAAGCGGAGCTTATTTAATCCTACCCCTTTTCTTTTACATAACAGGTACTAAAACTTTTGTTCACTTCCTGTTCTCAATTTATTCTCAATATATTCCATAAGTAATCACAATTAAAATAAATAAATAAATAATAATTGGTGAAGTGAGTTATGTTTCATATGAGATAAGTTAGATTATCTTGAAAATAAATGGAAGGATGAAATACATTCCGAATGTTTATCATGGTACTTCTTCTTTGTACTTTGTAAACACTAAGTTTAAAGAGTTTCATGAAGGGTATCATATTACTACATTGTTTGATTGCTTTGCTTAATCCATTTCATAATTTAATTCCACATACAGATATACTGAAGGTCTTAAGTGTTGTACGTGCATACAAATGTTTTAAATTACATTTTTCTCTAAGATTAATAGGTTTTCCTCTTTTTTTGAGAAGAATTGTTGTATCCTTGGGTAGCAGGTTATAGTTTGCTTTGTGTATAATTTTAGCTGTTTGCAAATTCACTTAGATTGCGCAACGAACATGACACTACTACCAAGATGGTCTTGGAATTGTTCGATTAAATGCGGGTCCGAAACAAAGAAAGACTAATGGGAGAGATGTTCTGAAGGGGAACGTAAAGAAAACCCTGAATGGAACATCATTAGTGTCCCTAATTGAACAATATTACAGTCTAAAACAACACATTGGTCATTTTAAAGAAGTACCAATTATTTACATACAAAGTCTCCTAGGCAGAAGTATGTTAAAAAGTGTCCTGTAACAAACACACTATCTACACTAGTGTAGGAGGCGCAGGGAGCAAGGTGGTTGAAGTGTCTTGCTCAAGAAATACAACGACAGGGACGAGGTTGGCGGAAGGTGGATTTGTGCCAGGAATCTTCAACTTTCTGGATGACTGCTTTACCATCTGAGCTAGGCACCACATGAATTAATTATTGTGGCCACTGGGTGTTGCCAAAGAAACAATTACCTCTCCACTTAAACTTAAAGACAATATAAGTCCATTCCAGACGGTTAATAATAAATAAGTTATGGTTTTTCATACCTATGATTGTTCTGTTTGGCTACTTTCACTTGATCAAACCTTTTCTAACGCTTCACATTACAAAATAATAAAAGTATGTCTGATATCATGTTAGCGCAATATTTGTTTTGAATCGGAATTGAAAAGGTGGTATTGGGATACTAGCTAACACGATTAAAACAGTTGAACAGCTCTAGCTGTGTGTTTGTCTCAGGTGAAAGTTAATGTCTCTCCCTTCTGTTTGTATCTCTGCTCAGCTTCCACTGTTGGACTGGAGATAACCTCCTCAGCAATGACGTCCATCGAGAAAGCCAGCGGTCAAAACGTGAAACTGGACTGCATGTTCACTTTAGATGCCGCGGATTCCGGGCCGCTGGATATCGAGTGGAGCTTGCTGTCTTCTGACAACCAGAAAGAAGACAAAGTGGTATGTGTGGACTTAGTTTATGCTAACCTTAAAACCAGTTATTTAATCTAGTTTTGACATTTGTACCTTTTTTAAAGCGATTCAGCTGTTTGCTTCACGGTGGCAGAGGGGTTAGTGCGTCTGCCTCACAATACGAAGGTCCTGCAGTCCTGGGTTCAAATCCAGGCTCGGGATCTTTCTGTGTGGAGTTTGCATGTTCTCCCCGTGAATGCGTGGGTTCCCTCCGGGTACTCCGGCTTCCTCCCACTTCCTAAGACATGCACCTGGGGATAGGTTGATTGGCAACACTAAATTGGCCCTAGTGTGTGAATGTGAGTGTGAATGTTGTCTGTCTATCTGTGTTGGCCCTGCGATGAGGTGGCGACTTGTCCAGGGTGTACCCCGCCTTCCGCCCGATTGTAGCTGAGATAGGCGCCAGCGCCCCCCGCGACCCCAAAAGGGAATAAGCGGTAGAAAATGGATGGATGGATGGATCAGCTGTTTGCCACTTGTTCTCAGTTCCATTTTTCAAACAAAAAAAATAACTAGAACACCACAGGCTAGGTTATGTTACTAGCAGTGGTTTAACAGAACATCATGTCTTGTTTTAGTGTCTAACATTCTCTACTATCAGTAATTATATAGAAACATTTAGCTCATCGGTCTGAAGTAATAGTTTAGCGTTCATGCTGGTCACTCACCACTGTCTTGTACACGCAGGCAGCGCATGCACAAATACAAAAACAGTCCAAGAGAAGTAACTAACAATTCGCAATCATGTTGTTTTTATGATAGAATGTGTACAGTATTCAAAGATAGCTAACATTAGATCCGTAGCGAGCAACACACAAAGCTAATCCACATGCACATATTACACACGGGCGTAGTTATTTCATTTTGCACTAAAAGCCGTATATAATATATAATGCTTAAAATACTTTGGAAAGTTAGGCGACCTTTATGTGACTGATATCTTGTGTGGCTCCGTACATGGCATGAGGTAGTACCATATTTTTCGGAGTATAAGTCGCTCTCGAGTATGAGTCGCACCTGCCGAAAATGCATAATAGAAAAGGAAAAAAACATATATAAGTCGCATTTTTGGGGGGAAATTTATTTGATAAAACTCAACACCAAGAATAGACATTTGAAAGGCAATTTAAAATAAATAAAGAATAGTGAACAGCAGGCTGAATAAGTGTACGTTATATGACGCATAAAAAACCAATGGAGAACGTGCCTGGTATGTTAACGTAACATATTATGGTAAGAGTCATTCAAATAACTATAACATATAGAAAATGCTATGCGTTTACCAAACAAACTGTCACTCCTAATTGCTAAATCCGATGAAATGGTATACGTCTAGTCTCTTATGTGAATGAGCTAAATAATATTATTTGATATTTTACGGTAATGTGTTAATAATTTCACACATAAGTCACGCCTGAGTATAAGTCGCACCCAAACTATAAAAAAAACTGGGACTTATAGTCCGAAAAATATGGTATTACTTGACTATAAAAGCGGTGGGACAGAGATGTTTGAGGGTTGCATTAGGCCTTATGATAGCACTGTTTTTATTTGTTTGAGTGAAAGTGTGTTACTGTGTAAATGGCTTGAGTGTTATTAGTAAAATTGTGTTACTTAGGAGATTTTATAAATATAGCTCCTAATATTTTTCTGTGCAACCAATATTTTTCTATGATATTAAATTGTTTTATTTAGGAGCACCCGCCCCGTTTGGAATTTTGTTAAAATGTGACGTTTTTTTTTTTACAAGTGTGATGTCAGTGGATTATCCATATATGTTAGGCATTTACCCAAACATCATTTTGTGAGTAGGCCAATTTAAATGTATGTAAAACTGGCTATGCTACAACATCATGTCGATGTTGAAAACCAATGAAGGAAAATGCTTTGCTATGTTTGTTTTAACCAGCACAGGTCACAACACTAACTTTTTCCTCCTCAGCTGAAGTAAAAAATGCCTTACTTTTAACTTTTATGATTGGTGGCGCTGTGCCGTCATCAGTGAAAAAGTTGCTTGGAGTGTGTGCAAAGAAGAGTCCTGTTAAAACCACAAACTTTTACAAAAAGATGGATTTTTCCAAAAATCTATGGTTAATGGCGCTGTCGGTGACTACTGTTTATGGCAATGGCAGAGACGTTGGGATGGTAGGTAATAACAGGTTAGAAATGTGTGAACGATACGTTAGCATTGTTAGCTCAAGTTTTTTTGTAGCTAACTTAGCTTTCTAATACAAGACACTAGCGTCACTGTCCTGCGGAAAAATAAAGAATGATCTTCCTATAAAAACGACTTTTTAGTTGGATCAGTGACTACTGTGTTTGGCAATGGACCAGTTAGTAATATATTGCGTTGTTACGTTCGCGATGTCGCTCACAGTGTGGTTTACTTAACTGCAGCTGCCTTGGGCCTCCATGGTTTACAAGTGTTCAAGGCAGCAGCAGTGAAAGTATTTACAAACCCCGTTTCCATATGAGTTGGGAAATTGTGTTAGATGTAAATATAAACGGAATACAATGATTTGCAAATCCTTTTCAACTCATATTCAATTGAATGCACTACAAAGACAAGATATTTGATGTTCAAACTCATAAACTTTATTTTTTTTTTTGCAAATACTAATTAACTTAGAATTTCATGGCTGCAACACGTGCCAAAGTAGTTGGGAAAGGGCATGTTCACCACTGTGTTACATCACCTTTTCTTTTAACAACACTCAATAAAAAAAAAGCTCCTCGGTGGCAAGGCCCCAGGGGTGGACGAGATCCGCCCGGAGTTCCTTAAGGCTCTGGATGCTGTGGGGCTGTCTTGGTTTTACAAGACTTTGCAGCATCGCGTGGACATCGGGGGCGGTACCTCTGGATTGGCAGACCGGGGTGGTGGTTCCTCTCTTTAAGAAGGGGGACCGGAGGGTGTGTTCCAACTATCGTGGGATCACACTCCTCAGCCTTCCCGGTAAGGTTTATTCAGGTGTACTGGAGAGGAGGCTACGTCGGATAGTTGAACCTCGGATTCAGGAGGAACAGTGTGGTTTTCGTCCTGGTCGTGGAACTGTGGACCAGCTCTATACTCTCGGCAGGGTTCTTGAGGGTGCATGGGAGTTTGCCCAACCAGTCTACATGTGCTTTGTGGACTTGGAGAAGGCATTCGACCGTGTCCCTCGGGAAGTCCTGTGGGGAGTGCTCAGAGAGTATGGGGTATCGGACTGTCTTATTGTGGCGGTCCGTTCCCTGTACGATCAGTGCCAGAGCTTGGTCCGCATTGCCGGCAGTAAGTCGAACACATTTCCAGTGAGGGTTGGACTCCGCCAAGGCTGTCCTTTGTCACCGATTCTGTTCATAACTTTTATGGACAGAATTTCTAGGCGCAGTCAAGGCGTTGAGGGGTTCCGGTTTGGTAACCGCAGGATTAGGTCTCTGCTTTTTGCAGATGATGTGGTCCTGATGGCTTCATCCGACCGGGATCTTCAGCTCTCGCTGGATCGGTTCGCAGCCGAGTGTGAAGCGACCGGAATGAGAATCAGCACCTCCAAGTCCGAGTCCATGGTTCTCGCCCGGAAAAGGGTGGAGTGCCATCTCCGGGTTGGGGAGGGGACCCTGCCCCAAGTGGAGGAGTTCAAGTACCTAGGAGTCTTGTTCACGAGTGAGGGAAGAGTGGATCGTGAGATCGACAGGCGGATCGGTGCGGCGTCTTCAGTAATGCGGACGTTGTACCGGTCCGTTGTGGTGAAGAAGGAGCTGAGCCGGAAGGCAAAGCTCTCAATTTACCGGTCGATCTACGTTCCCATCCTCACCTATGGTCATGAGCTTTGGGTCATGACCGAAAGGATAAGATCACGGGTACAAGCGGCCGAAATGAGTTTCTTCCGCCGTGTGGCGGGGCTCTCCCTTAGAGATAGGGTGAGAAGCTCTGCCATCCGGGAGGAACTCAAAGTAAAGCCGCTGCTCCTTCACATCGAGAGGAGCCAGATGAGGTGGTTCGGGCATCTGGTCAGGATGCCACCCGAACGCCTCCCTAGGGAGGTGTTTAGGGCACGTCCAACCGGTAGGAGGCCACGGGGAAGACCCAGGACACGTTGGGAAGACTATGTCTCCCGGCTGGCCTGGGAACGCCTGGGGATCCCCCGGGAAGAGCTAGACGAAGTGGCTGGGGAGAGGGAAGTCTGGGTTTCCCTGCTTAGGCTGTTGCCCCCGCGACCCGATCTCGGATAAGCGGAAGATGATGGATGGATGGAACACTCAATAAACGTTTGGGAACTGAGGAAACTAAATGTTGAAGCTTTGAAAGTGGAATTCTTTCCCATTTTTGTTTTATGTAGAGCTTCAGTTGTTCAACAGTCCGGGGTCTCCACTGTCGTATTTTACGCTTCATAATGTGCCACACATTTTCGATGGGAGACAGGCCTGGACTGCAGGCGGGCCAGGAAAGTACCCGCACTGTTTTTTATGAAGCCACGCTGTTGTAACACGTGCTGAATGTGGCTTGGAATTGTCTTGCTGAAATAAGCAGGGGCGTCCATCAAAAAGACGCGCTTAGATGGTAGCATATGTCGTTCCAAAACCTGTATGTACCTTTCAGCAATAATGGTGCCTTCACAGATGTGTAAGTTACCCATGCGTTGGGTACTAATGCACCCCCATGCCATCACAGATGCTGGCTTTTGAACTTTGCGTAGATAACAGTCTGGATGGTTCGCTTCCCCTTTGGTCCAAATGACACGATGTCGAATATTTCCAAAAACAATTTGAAATATGGACTTGTCAGACCACAGAACACTTTTCCACTTTGCATCAGTCCATCTTAGATGATCTCGGTTCCAGAGAGGCCGGCGGCTTTTCTGGATGTTGTTGATAAATGGCTTTTGCTTTGCATAGTAGAGCTTTAATTTGCACTTACAGGTGTAGCGACCAACTGTATTTAGTGCCAGGGGCTTCACAGTGGCAGAGGGGTTAGTGCGTCTGCCTCACAATACGAATGTCCTGAGTAGTCAGGGTTCAATCCCGGGCTCGGGATCTTTCTGTTTGGAGTTTGCATGTCCTCCCTGTGAATGCGTGGGTTCCCTCCGGGTTCTCCGACTTCCTCCCACCTCCAAAGACGTGCACCTGGGGATAGGTTGATTGGCAACAATAAATTGGCCCTAGTGTGTGAATGTGAGTGTGAATGTTGTCTGTCTATCTGTGTTGGCCCTGCGATAACGTGGCGACTTGTCCAGGTTGTAACCAGCCTTCCGGCCGATTGTAGCTGAGATAAGCACCAGCGATCCCAAAGGGGAATAAGCGGTAGAAAATTGATGGATAGATGGGTTTTCTGAAGTGTTCCTTAGCCCCTGTGGTGCTATCCTTTAAAGATTGATGTTGGTTTTTGATACAGTGCCGTCTGAGGGATGGAAGGTCATGGTCATTCAGTTTTGGTTTCCGACCATGCCAAATAAGTGGAGTGATTTTTCCAGATTCTCTGAACCTTTTGATGATATTATGGAGCGTAAATGTTGAAATCCCTAATTTTTTTGCAATTGCACTATGAGAAACGTTGTTCTTAAACTGTTTGACTATTTGCTCACGCAGTTGTGGACAAAGGGGTGTACCTCGCCCCATTCTTTCTTGTGAAAGACTGAGCATTTTTTGGGAAGCTGTTTTTATACCAAATCATGGCACCCACCTGTTCCCAATTAGCCTGCACACCTGTGGGATGTTCCAAATAAGTGTTTGATTAGCATTCCTCAACTTTATTAGTATTTATTGCCACCTTTCCCAACTTCTTTGTCATGTGTTGCTGGCATCAAAGTCTAAAGTTAATGATTATTTGCAAAAAAAAATATTTATCATTGGAACATCAAATATGTTGTCTTTGTAGCATATTCAACTCAATATGTGTTGAAAAGGATTTGCAAATCATTGTATTCTGTTTATATTTACATCTAACACAATTTCCCAACTCGTATGGAATATAAGTTTGTACATGATACAGAATAGAAACACATTTTACTGTCAGTATACACATGGATATGTCCAGGATTTAGCATTGGAGAGATACAGACTCTGTAGAGGTTTAACCTTACTGTATAGTTAGACCCGCAGCCTATAACATCTGCTACCTTTCTCCCGTCTGCCCGCTAAGTCTCCTTATCTCGCCGACAAAAAAAGACAATGAGCCCTTTAATTTCACTTTATCACCTGGAATGTTGTGTTGTGAAAGTCACTTAAAACAGATGGCTGGTACTGGTCATCGATGTCTAAAGTGCCCAATAAAAGCTGGAAAGCTAAAAAACTACAAAACATTTCTGCCAAGCGGGGGCAAATGCCGACTCAGCGTGAGGGTGTGTGGTGAGGAGGGGTTAATTTGCATCCAACAACTCTGTCTCTCAAAAGAAGCTGTTTTAAAAGGGAGCAAAAATTGTGGCCTACAAATTGATTTGTAAAAGAAAATCTATGCAATTTCTTCTCCAAAAAACCATCATTACATTTTTTGTAGACCCATATGAAGTATTCTAAAAATAAATTTGAAAAAAACTTTAAAATAACTATAATACTGTTTTTTGTAGAGTTGGGAATCCTTGGGCACCTCACTATTACAATTACGATTCAGGAGCAACGATTCGATAAAAAACGATTTTTATGCACTAGGACTGGGCGATATATTGACATAAACGATATATCGCAGGTTTGTCTCTGTGCGATATAGAAAATTATTATATCATACTATTCGATTATATGTTCTCACATAGTTGCTTTTAGCTGCGTGCATTACATTACTGGCGTTTCTCACTCCTTCTCTTCTCTCCTTTTCACAGAGACGTAAAACAAGCCCGCCTTCTTACATACGTCACATACTGTCGCGCGTCTAGCGTCATACGCTCTCGCCGAGCAGAGAGGTAGAAGCATGGCTAAAGTTAGCTGAGGCAGGTCGAGCGGAGCAGAGCAGAGCTTGTGACAATACAAGAGAGAGAAGGTGCGAAACTGATCACAAATGGAGGAAGAACAATAAATGTCCAAAATAAAGAGCAGGGGATCCATGATCTGGCGGTGGTTTGGCTTCAAGTGGGAAGATATTCAGCAGACAACAGCAATATGCAAAGTATGCAGCAGAAGTGTTATTACAAAAAGGTAGCAACACTATTAATTTGTTCTTTCATTTGAAAAGTCACCCGTGAGAGAATGAAGTGTATTTAATGAATACAGTTTTGGTCAATTGACTTAGTTGTGAATTCCCTCTCTGCATGAAAGTTTAAAAGTAGCCTATACTGTATTAATGCAGTATGAAGAAGATTGTTTTAATGTAGACACATAGAATCATCATACTGCTGTGATTATATGCATCAAGTGTTCATTCAAGGCCAAGGCAAAATATCGTAATATATATCTTATATCGCCATATGGCATAAAAATATTGCGATATTAATAAAAGCCAATATCGCCCACCCCAATAATACACCTTTAATTTATATATATTGATGCACTTTTACATTTCTTTTTTTGCACTAAATAAACGTTTATCACTTGAAAATTGGAACATAAGGGCCCTATAATAAAGGAGCTGATCGGATCTCTCGGTGAGGTGGCTCTCTGCACTCAGCCAAATTATAAAATAGTCTGCATTTCTTAATTTACAATAAAAAAATCTGTTATCGATTATTAAAGTTTACTAATCGATTTTTAAAATCCTCCATGTCCGAATTGCGATGCCTCTCTACTTATTTGTTTTTCCATTTAGAGTAATATACTGTAAAACCACCGCAAATTTAACGGTAAACTTGTAGTGGCTGAGCTGGCAGTTTTTTTTTTTTTTACGACAAAATCAAATTTCAAAATTCACAAAACAAAATTTGTATTTTTTTTTTTACATCGTGCTGAAAAATAAATAAATACAAATGTAGGCAATTGTAGGTGAATCGCTATAGATTTATGTTCATAAATTATTTATGGTTACAAGCGGCCCTTTAAGTGCAGCCATAACTGCAATGTGGCCCTCAGTAAAAATGAGGTTGACGCACCTGCTTTATGACGATATACCTTATATTGCAGCCTCTTGCTATAAAAATATGTATCACAATTGTGTATTTGGCATATAAATGGTTATGTAACCATTATAAAAAGCTCACAGGTAAGGCTGGGCGATATGGCCTTTTTTTAATATCTCGATATTTTTAGGCCATATCACGATACACGATATAGATCTCGGTATTTTGCCTTAGCCTTGAATGAACACTTGATACATATAATCACAGCAGTATGATGATTCCATGTGTCTACATTAAAACATTCTTCTTCTCACTGCATTAATATATGCTCATTTGAAACTTTCATGCAGAGAAGGAAATCACAAATACAAATTTCAAATTACCGGTATTGAAATCAGCCTCTTCCATTTTGAAAATTATGACAGGGGAAGTGTCACTCGTGACATCACGAGTTTGACCAGGTGGTAATACTAAGCTTGCGCTAATTATTTTGGGAAGCGAGTTTGACCCGGCAGTAATTCAAGGCAGGCGCATATTATATGCCCTGCAGCAATTCAAGGAAATACGGTAAATCAGTCTCCATCTGACCTATTGGAATACCAGCAAAAATCGAGGTACTAGCATACCTCAAAGGGAAAAAATACTTGGTGCTTACGTTTTGTAACTATTGTTATGGAGATTTTTACAGTAGTTAATACAATCTGATACAGAGAAAATGCTGTCAGTGTGATTGTTTGATAAGTGTATGTCTTTTGGCATCAGTGTGTTGTGTGTTCATGGCGTATTGAACAAGAAGGGAAATACAATACAGCTTCAACACAACTTGTGTATTCCCTCCTTGTGGTATATTATATTTGACTCTGTAATTTAAGCCACATGCATCTCCACTGAGCTTTTGTTTTTTGGCCTTTTTTCTTTCTCACGCACACAACACCCACATACACACACTGAGAGTGGATGGAGAGTCTTTTTATTGCAGCCAGTCTTTTTCCTTTTGAGCCTGGCACTAAGCCACGAAAATGGAATATTACACAACTTTTCAGGCCTCCAGTGGATCCCCACATGCTCTCAAGGCTTTCACAGCCATGGAAACAGTTTTGTTAGTCCATCAAATCGTTGTGTTTCTCAATGGTTGTCTGACTACACCACCTGGCACGTTGTGCAGAAATTTCCCAGGGGTATTACCAATCTCTCTTTGACCTGGCGCATGGATCCATGAAAAACAGTATTAGTCCACACAGTTATGCTAATTATCGTGTTAACATTGTGTGTGTTGAGAATGTGCTCATACAGCCTTTTCACTTCCAATACTACAGCCTTAATAATTTTTAAGATACTAAGAAATGTGGTTTATTTTCCATAATAGAGGTGAATATTATTAGCTCCGGGGCGTGATTCCACACATCGTACAATCCCCCCCTAGTGTACAAGAGGCACCTTGCGTATGTCCAACAGTTACATTAGTGATAAGATGATAAAAACCACATCTTGGGAAAGTAGCTGTGAAAGTAGAAGAAACTGAATTATTTGACATCCGACTAATTTTGTACATACTGGAAACGTACTGACTGTAAAAAGAGATATGATGTCAGACAAGGTAGCACAGATTGATGGATTATATTTTTGTATAGTGCTTTTCTAGACACTCAAAACCCTTCACAGAGAAGTGAAAACCCATCATTCATTCACACCTGGTGGTGGTAAGCCACTTTCATAGCCACAGCTGCCCTGGGGTAGGATGATGGAAGCGTTGCTGTCAGTTTCCGACCACCACCTATCGTTTATCATTCATTCACCAGTGTGAGCGGCACCGAATCTGCAATGATTACATTCAAACTGGTAAAAATAACATTTATTTCATGTGCTGTCATCTGTGTCAGTAGAAATGTTAACATTTCATCCTACAATAATTCAACTTCTAACTAGAGAAAACATGTTGCAACAATTAGTATATTTTTATGGTTTACACACATCAACTACACTTGTTGTCCAAAGGCCATTATAGAATACCTACTAAAAAATCTGAAGTTGCTCCCAAGTTACTCAATACCTGAGTACTTTTTCACGTAATTCTTACTTACTCTTATTCAAGTAATTATATTGATGACTACTTTTTACTTTCAATTGAGTCATACTGTTCTAAAGTAATAGATAGTACTTTATTGATTGTACTCTTACTTGAGTACAATTTTTGGGTAGTCTACCCACCTCTGATGGAGAAACATAATTAGCTGCTAGCCACTTATCAGCCAGCGGACAAAACATAAGTAAAATATTGGCCAGAGTTAATCGTCATTAAAAGTCAATAATCTGTAATGGCGAGCACATACTTTGTCACAATAATTAGCCGATCGATGGACACATCTCTACTTATTACGTAAGCCTAGCTTGTGGGCTACAGTGTGCTTAGCTGTTGTGTAGCTTCTCGATCCTAGTAGCCTATGGCCTACCATGTTTACTTTTTGTAAACAACTTGACTACTCCTAGTGTGTTTATTGGAGGACATTTACATGTGAACTGGCTATCCAGTTTGGCGCAAGTAAACACGCTGCAGGACTGCTTGTATCAGACATTTTAAACGCAAGCTTATATAATTCCATGCTTTTCTTTTTTTTTTTGCTGATTACGGACCAATAATATCTTTGGTGAGGCTCTTATGAATCAACATTGAGGTTTTAATTAGTGCTATAAGGAACCGCACAAAGCTGATGTTTTTTTCCCCCTCTGTCTTAACCAGCATTTCAGTAACAGCCTTGTTTGCCAATCAAACATGTTGAGCTTCACGTTTGTTTGTCTCTCGCTTTTACCGGGAGAAAAACATCTCACTCACTCTAAGCACCTGAGCGTGATTATTAGGGCTGCGAATCTTTGGGTGTCCCACAATTCGATAATATATCGATTTTTTTCGATTTGATTTGATTCTCGATTCAAAAACAATATTTTTCCGATTCAAAACGATTCTGTATTCATTCAATACATAGGATTTCAGCAGGATTTACCCCAGTCTACTGACATGCAAACAGAGTAGTAGATTTAAAAAAAAAAAAAAAAAAAAAAAAAAGCTTTTATAATTTTGAAGGACAATGTTTTATCAACTGATTGCAATAATGTAAGTTTGTTTTAACTATTAAACGAACCAAAAATATGACTTATTTTATCTTTGTGAACATTTTTGACACATTGTGTTCTCAAGCTTATGAGATGCGATGCAAGTGTAAGCCACTGTGACACTATTGTTCTTTTTTTAATTTTTATGAATGTCTAATGATAATGTCATTGAGGGATTTTTAATCACTGCTATGCTGAAATTATAACTAATATTGATACTGTTGTTGATAATATTCATTTTTGTTTCACTACTTTTGGTTTGTTCTGTGTCGTGTTTGTGTCTTCTCAATTGCTCTGTTTCTTGCCGTTCTAAGTGTTGCCGGGTCAGGTTTGGTTTTGGAATTGGATTGCATTGTTATGGTATTGCTGTGTAGTGGTTTGTTAGATTGATAAAACAAAAAAAATAATAATAATCAATTTTTTAAAAATGAGAATCGATTCTGAATCGCACAACGTATTCGATTTGATTTGTATTCGAATCGATTTTTTCCCACACCCCTAGTGTTTATGTAACAGTAGAATTAACGAAACACAGTGAGCCCTCTTGTCACTCATTCACAATTTTGCCTATCTTTTACAATCATTATGAAAGACAATAATAGGTCTTTTTTTTTGTTTTAGGATTTCAAAGATGATAAAAAAACGCTTGCAAGATGCGGCAATCGGGAGTAACTGTTGGAACCTTCAAAGACCTCTAACATAACTTCAAAATCCTCCATCAATGTTTTATGTAGACGCTGCAAATCTATATTTAATGTACTAACAGACCCAATTATAACAATATATAATGTATACAAAATTTACCATATTTTGGTCATTTTATGCACAGCCGGAACTAATTTTTTGCCGTGTATATTTCCGTTTCCATAGCAACGCACTTTCGACTTCCTGCAACAAATTTGTTCCTATTCCGGAATCAAAAGGGACTGTTTACTAATCCTGCCAGACTTGGTAATAGACAACAAAGACGATTATTTTTGGGCAAATGAGGATTCACAGCCTTATCTTTTTGAAACTAAATTTACGCAAGGATGAACTGCTGCTTATAAAAGTGATCATGAAGAAGAAGTGACATGGTCACGCTGCAAAACTGGAACTTTTGAGCCAAGCTGTGTCGAATTAATAGAATGCCCAAATCAACTGTCCATCTAGAGAGTCACTAAACTATTGATCATGATACACTTTCACTACAGTGGATACATACGTTCTCGAGCTAGCTGTGTGCAAACAAAACATAAAATGTGGGTTAACACTTTACAGATACTGGAGATTGGTATTATCGCATTGTGTTGTGCATTACAAACTCAAACGCGTTTCATGCTGACGTAGAAGCCAGCTTATCTCTAGGTAGCTTTCACAGCAAATACCGTACCACGCTAACACTAGAAAAAAAAGAGTTCCTCAGTGTTTGTTCTTACAATAGCCATGTAGCTACAGTCTGGTTATAATGCAGGTTACGGAACGTAAAATAAGTCTTGTTGACGGTTTCTGAATGCATTGTCAAAGTGATTTAAGGTATTTAGAGGCATTCCTAACTACCTAGAACGAGCTGATTTTTACATGTTGGAATGCAAAAAAAACTTTTGTTTTCCTGTCTCTCATAATGATTTTAAACGCTGGGCAAAATAAAATAAAAAGTTCAGTTCCCCTTTAAATACATAATGATAATTTAAAATCAAATAAAAAAAGCAGTTACCCTTGAAATACATAATGATAATTTTTTTTAGCCTTGTGTACAAGTCACAGCCTATTCTGTCATATCATTAGATGATGACGTCAAGACCACACAACCTGTCACCACAGATAGATTGCAGTCCCGTGTAAAACACTTATAACCGCTAAGAAAGGTCATCTCTTAAGTCTGCTCATTATTAATCATATGGCGGTAAGGGTAGCCCAGAAACAGTGATTATATCGATCAAAACACTGACAATGTTTCCACTATAATTGTAATAATTGCCACCCCATAGGTTAAATAACATGTCCTTGTTTTGACTTTGCGGACTAATTTGTCTTAGTAGTGCAAACAATCTGAGCATGTAATACAGCCTCTGGTTATGATTCATACCCTTCATACTTATTTCTTTCACTGATCTGGGATCATTGGTCAGACCCTACTGAACTTTAAGCACATATTCACCAGGCCTTCAGAATGAATATACTGCTAATTATAGAATTTTATATTTGCATGACTTCATATTGGTTCAAGGCAAACTATGAGCATATTTAGCGGCACAATCTAATAGGTCAAGGAGAACTAATTGGTTCTGAGAAAGATGTCGGGCCAGCTCAAAACATCTACAAAGATTAAACAATATAAATGAGCAGTGCACAATAAATATTATTGGGCCCTTATGAGTAATTTTTACCAACAAATCTGATAACATTAAAACATAGCTCTGATACCTGATAAAATAAAAAGAAAAAAATGCACCAGTGAGACGAGATACCTTTACTAGGCTATAGGTGGATTAGGCTGAGCAAATCAAGTGCTCCTATTCTCTTACATGATGTGCTATAAACAGTGATGGGCAAGCTACTTGGAAAATGTAGTAGGCTAAGCTACAAGTTACTCTCCATTAATATATCTAAGCTACAGGAAACGCTATCCCCGGAGAATAATAGCAAGCTACACAGCAGAAGCAGCTTGCTACATCAAAGCTACATTTAACGGCATTTATATCTATAGGCGAGGGTTGTCCCCAGCCCGTTTGATGTGTTATTTATTACTGTCGATATAAGCAGACAAGTTTTCTTCTTGTTAATTCATCCTAAAGTGTTGGTTGCACTTTATTCAAATAAGATTGCCATTCATTTTTGTTTACTGGCTTGTTTGTATTCACAATACATTTTTACATTTTACATTTTCCAGCATTTGTATCTCTTTAGCGCCAGATGTAGGGAAATATATCCACCAGTGTTTGACATAATTTTCATATAATCAAGGTCTTTTAGAGAGGAATGAGGCATAGTTACCATGTATTGCTTTGTTAGGCTCGAATGAACGATACCAAGCATGCTTTCAGTCACGGTCATTTGCATTTCTGCTTTTTGCACGCCGGCAGATAAACTGAAAAAGGTTGGCCGTGATCTACTTACTATTTTTTTTGAGGAGGCAGAAAAACAATTATGAAAAACAAACATGAATCCTATCAGCTGGATGGCTTCCTCGCACACAACATCATTCCATGTCTGACGGATTTTTACAAGGCTTTGTGTGTTTTGGCAAAGAAAGAAAGCTTTTTGGAGCGATAATTATTGACATTCCTATGGTCCTCTTGAATAGTACACTATTTTGACTGCGCAGTACTGTCAGTTCTGCACGGCTCACCAGTATTGAAGGAAACTGAAAAACCATGCGCATTTGAAAATCAGTCAGGAGGAGAAGTAGGCACCTACCCAATTCTACTGGGTACCGATTAATGTAAAATTAAAGGATAGCATATGTTGATACCATTATTGCACGTGGCGTCATCTCTGGTTGCAGCCTTGGCACCGGCTCAAGCAATGAGAGGTCAAACTGGCGTATTTGTAGTGGACTGTATTAATGCAATGTTCCATGCCAACAAATAGGACTGCAACGATTAATAGATTTGATTTGGGTAAAAATGCTTTAATTTATATTCTGTTGCTTCAATTAATCATTTGAGTTAGGGCTGGGCGATAAGGCATTTTTTTTAATATCACAATATTTTTAGGCCATATCGCGATACACGATATATATCTTGATATTTTTCCTTAGCCTTGAATTAACACTTGATACATATAATCACAGCAGTATGATGATTCTATGTGTCTACATTAAAACATTTTTGTTCATACTGCATTAATATATGCTCATTTTAAGCTTTCATGCAGAGAAGAAAATCAAAACTAAAAAAATCAAAATTTTTTTCATACGCTGTTTATGTGGAAATGTTTGCCTCTGCATTTTGATGGTGTGAGCGTGTGGCACCGAATGGAGATGATGACATGCGGAGTATGCACTCTCAGCAGGTGACTTTTCAAATGATGCTACATACTAGCAGTAATGCTACTTTTGATTGCAATGCTTTTGCCCGATAACATCGGACTGCCGATACTATCGACCGATAAATGCTTTAAAATGTAATATCGAAAATTCTCGGTATAGGTTTCAAAAAGTAAAATTTATAACTTTTTAAAACGCAGATGTACCGAGTGGTACACGGACATAGGGAGAAGCACAGAGCGCAAATACGCCTTAAAGACACTGCCTTTGCGTGCCGGCCCATCACATAATATCTACGGATTTTCACACACACAAGTGAATGCAAGCATACTTGGTCAACAGCCATACAGGTCACTTGAGGGTGGCCGTATAAACAACTTTAAAGGCCTACTGAAACCCACTACTACCGACCACGCAGTCTGATAGTTTATACATCAATGATGAAATATTAACATTGCAACACATGCCAATACGTCCTTTTTAGTTTACTAACTTGCAATTTTAAATTTTCGCGAGTTTCTTGTTGACAACGTCGCGGAATGATGACGCGTACGCGTGACGTGACGGACTGTTAGGAAATACTAGCTCAGCACCATTCGCAGCTAAATGTCGTCTGCTTTAACAACATAATTACACGGTATTTTGGACATCTGTGTTGCTGAATCTTTTGCAATTTGTTCATTTAATAATGGAGACTATAAAGAACAATTTCTTTTGGTGGAAAGCAGTGGATTGCAGCTGTCTTTAGCACCGAGACACAGCCGGTGTTTTTTTGTTTGTTGTGAAGCTTTAACACAGAGCGGTCAAGCGAACATGTTTCTCTACGTCAACCAGCATGTTTTTGGATGGGGAAATTGTGATGTATATTATACCGGGGACATCAGTTGATTATTCGTCGTCCTGCAGCAGAAGGCAACTGTGAGCTTGGCTCCTCGGCTTCTCTCTAAGACAGTTCGTGTTCACAGCAGCCATCCGACCTCGAGGTATGTCTTTACAATCTTTATAAATCTCACTAAAACACTATTAAAACAATAAGCAGATAAGGGATATTCCATAATTATCCTACTAAATGTGTCTACTTACATCTGAAACGCTCACTTTGCCGCCCTCCGGAGCCGTCGCTTTTTTTTTCTTTTTATAGTCCTTCACTATCAATATCCTAATTCACGAATCTTTCATGCTCGCTCAAATTATGGGGAAATTGTCGCTTTCTCGGTCCGAATTGCTCATACTGCTGGTGGATCCCATTATAAACAATGTGAATATGTGTGAAGCCCTGCAACTCGTGACGTCACGCGCACATACTTCTGGAAAAGGCAGGGCTTTTCTATTAACCCAAAAATTGCAAACTTTATCGTCGATGTTCTCTACTAAATCCTTTCAGCAAAAATATGTCGATATCGTGAAATGATCAAGTATGACACAGAATGGACCTGCTATTCCCGTTTAAATAAGAAAATCTAATTTCAGTAGGCCTTTAACACTGTTAAAAATATGTGCCACACTGTGAACCCACACCAAACAAGAATGGCAAACACATTTCGGGACAACATCCGCACCGTAACACAACATAAACACAACAGAACAAATACCCAGAACCCATTGCAGCACTTACTCTTCCGCAACGCTACAATATACACCCCCGCTATCCCCTTCCCCCCACCTTAACCCAAGCCCCCCCAACCCCTGCCCACCTCAACTTCCTCATGCTCTCTCAGGGAGAGCATGTCCCAAATTCCAAGCGGCTGTTTTGAGGCATGTTTAAAAAAATTATGCACTTTGTGACTTCAATAATAGAAATATGGCAGTGCCATGTTGGCATTTTTTCCATAACTTGAGTTGATTTATTTTGGAAAACCTTGTTATATTGTTTAATGCATCTAGCGGGGCATCACAAAAAATTAGGCATAATAATGTGTTAATTCCACGACTGTATATATCGGTTGATATCGGAATTGGTAACTAAGAGTTGGACAATATTGGATATCGGCAAAAAAGCCATTATCGGAGATCTCTAGTTTTTTTTATTTAAACTTTTTTTTTATCAATGCAAACATGTTAAAAGTATAAACTCAATGTTGATGATGTGCTTTTATTAGAAAAAAAGAATGACCGCTATGCCAAGCAGAATTTTTATTTTTTTATTTCAACTAATCTCCCTAAAATATAAAGTTTGTTTTATCCTATTACTCAAATAATCACACAAATTAATTGATAGTTTAATATATTGCTAAAATAATTGGATTGTTGCAGCCCTAATCCCTGGTATTATTAGTAGTAGTAGTTTTAAATTTAAGTTATTGTAAAAGCAAACATCATTGGTAACCACACTTTGATACACCGGACCAGTGGGGTTAATTGCTAGCTAGCTTAAATGCTAACATTCATACAAAAGACAATAATAATTTTCTTCGCCACATCTCATTTTAAACTTGTACAAACATATTGCAATATACACGGAACAATTTCACACAAAGGTGTCTGCAACAAAGAGTGAACTAGTTGACATCACAAAAGTTGGACGTGCATCCCTCGTTTTACCTTTAGGTTTAAAACTCATTTTGAAACCTTAACAAATTAAAATGCAAGACGATAAACAAATTCAAACTCAGGTAAGCATACTGTGTGTCTGTTGTTTGTTTGAAATAAAACTTGGTTCAAAGATTTCAGTGTGTATTAAGGATATAATAATTAGACACCAGCTTTGTTGTTGTCCATTCTTAACATGTACAAGACACATAAGAACTGAAATTCCATTTTCGGCACAGTCCCACTAAGAGCAGACATACTTTACAAGGGGACAAGACGGGACCGCCAACGGATCTGCCACTTACGGCGCTCCTTAAAAAAGGTGAGGAAAAAGGTGACATTGGGAAAGGGGGGAAGCGCAAAAAAATATCAGTCTAAGGCTGGAGCCTCTGGAGGGGTCCAGACTGAGTCCGAGGAAAAAACCTCACACATAAACATGGTACATGTAATCACACCAACTCGCAACAGAGGGGTGGGGAGTTGGGGCCCTGGAGGCCCCGGCTGCCGCTATAAAGCGCTACTCAGCCATCCACAACCTCAGAGGTTATTAATACAGTTTTAAATTAAAATGATGGAAACCCATGAGTATTGCAACGGATGGAAAGGTGCTAGCTCGCTAGCTTGAATGCTAACATGATTTCAAGATACATTAACATATTTTATCATTAAGAAACGATATACCCTAATCTAAACTTGTATAAACACGTTGCTGTCTGCACAACTAATCTATTCAATGGTGAACATTAAACCTCCAGGTTATGCTCCCTCAGGACATACAGTAGTGGTCGCTCTATACTCAGGGGAATACGAGAGGAGGTATTTTCACAGTGTCTTCAAGGACGGCTGAACACCACAACACCCGCCACTACACTCTTATCAGTGAAGGAAATAAACACAAAAAATGCAAATATTGGAGTTTCTAACAGTGGGTATCTTTATTTTAGTTATTTTAAAAAAAAAAGCAAAAGATTTTAGTGTAATTAAAAGTATTTTTTGGGCAAATTAAACAATACCATGATAATATTAACCGTAATAGTAACAACAATCATGAAAAGACATCTGCGATTAGGTGGTGACTTGTCCAGTGTGTACCCCGCCTACCGCCCAAATGCAGCTGAGATAGGCGCCAGCGACCCCAGAAGGGACAAGCGGTAGGAAATGGATGGCTGGATGGATGGATGGATGACATGACATTTTCATATCGTTACTTGCGATTAATCGCAGTTGCTATACTGTAAAAGTGTATCTTAACTAATCTGTGGTAGCCTACTTTTTTTGATAACATTGTTGCGGGAATACCTTGCCAGCATTGTTTGTCGTCCACTGCTTTTATATGGTGTTTTAAATTAGTTGTGCTTTGATAATATGATTAATTGCTGCAAGATATCCAAATGACCCTGGTTTTATTTCAAGTCTGATCAGAGTGTATTTTGAGTTAAGTAATTAATTAGTTACTTGTTACTTTCCCCAAAAAGTAATTGAATCAATAACAGAATTAATTGTTTATCAATGTAATTAAATATTAGGGAGAGTAATTAATACCTTACTTTCAATAATAAATAATAATAATTAATAATAAACACTTAAAAGTATCTGTTGTATGCATTTGAGAGATGTTTCATTAGAGAAAAATGCAGGAGTGTGTGTGTGTGTGTGTGTGTGTGCGTCTTTTAAAAGTTGGTTCCTGTTGCCAAGTGAAGCGTGACGTCAGGGAGGGGGCGCTCATTAACTGTTTTAACTAATTTGTAGTCTGCGGATTGGAAAGAGTTTATTGACAGCAGCGCCTGTGGAATGTTTTCCCTGATGGTTCATGGCTGTTTCTCTCTTTGATCATAAACGGGGTATTGCAGGATGAATATTATTGAGGATTGTCATAATACTGAATTTAATTCATTATTCCCAGTAGTATTAGTAGTAGTAGTAGTAGTAGTAGTAGTAGTAGTAGTAGCGTGTGTGTGTGCGTTTGCGGTGACTGCCGCTTGCACTACAATAGTACCGGTCGGCAACCCAAAATGTTGAAAGAGCCCTATTGGGCCAAAAATACAAAAAGAAAATCTGTCTGGAGCCACAAAAAAAATAGAAAACCAATTAGCTAAATTAGCCTACTATCAAATAGACTGTGTTGCTGGCTGACCAAACTTTCCAACCCTCCCGATTTTCCCAGCTGACTCCCGAATTTCAGTGTCCCTCCCGAAATTCTCTCGGGGCAATCATTCTCCCGAATTTCTCCCGATTTTCACCTGGACAACAATATTGAGGGCGTGCCTTAAAGGCACTGCCTTTAGCTTCCTCTACAACCTGTCGTCGCATCCGCTTTTCCCCCATACAAACAGCGTGTCGGCCCCGTCACATAATATATGCGGCTTTTGCACACATATATGAATGGAAGGCGTACTTGATCAACAGCCATACAGGTCACACTGAGGGTGGCCGTATAAACAACTTTAACACTGTTACAAATATGCGCCACACTGTAAACCCAAACCAAACAAACATAACATAACGAATACACAGACGCTCCCCGCTACCACCAACACCCCCCCTCCCAACCCCGCCCACCTCAACCCCGACCCCCACCTCCTGCCCGCCACGACCCCATCTCCCGAATACGGAGTTCTCGAGGTTGGCAAGTATGAGGCTGACACAAATCTTTGTGGACAGAAATGTTGTAATTTTAATATTTATTCTACACATTTTTTCAACATTGGAAAGCATGAGTAAAATAGAGGCTTCTCAGAGGGTTAGATAACTCCTAGAAATTGCTTGCTTAGAATGGCCCAAGGTATATATGTATGTGTCCAAGTTAAAGGAAAGGAAAGGGCAGCCTGTCTTCTTTCATTTAGATGGATAGTACTTTATTGATTCCTTCAGGAGAGTTCCTTTGGGAAAATGAAAAGTGGATTTATTACAATTTTTGCTAGCTAGGTAATGTTCGCTGTGGTCCATGCGGCACATAAACAACTATCAGAAATGCAGCCAATATTACATACAGATGTGTCATGAGAAATGCGAATATATATTAAATACACGGAGGACATAAGTAAAGGAAATTATATAAGTTGAAATATACCTACAAACGAGGCATACTGATGCAATATGTGCATCCAGCCATCCTAAATAGCTGAATTTCCCCCAGGGATCAATAAAGTACTTTCTATTCTATTCTATTCTATTAGCATCGATTAGTTTGCAGTCACAAAATTAGGCATAAGAATGTGTTATTCCACGCCTGTATATATCGGTATCGGTTGATAGCGGAATCGGTAATTAAGAGTTGGACAATATCTAAATATTGTATATCGACAAAAAAAATTATCGGACATTTTTAGTCTTAAGTGTATCATGCACTGACCAACTATGCCAATTAGCTCTCAAACAAGTCAATTACATGAACAAAGTTCACGTTTGCGCATTCACGCACAGCATAATACGTTTGGTGGACAAAATGAGACAAAGAAAGACTGGCATAAAAAACCTTTCTCTTTGGCTGCGTCTGAGAAAGGTTTACATGTGAACAAACTACAACGAATTAATGGTCTGCCGAAAAATGACAAAACGGTGCTTGCCAAATACTTTCATTAATGTAGCATGTATAATGTAAGCGGTGGGATTTCTAACAATTAGGAAGGTTTGTGTCATACTTGTTCTCCCACAGAAATCATATTAAAACAAAAATATATTTTTCCCCCCATCTTTTTCCTTTTTAATACATTTTTGAAAAAGCTGGAAGGAGCCATCAGGGAGCCGCTTCTTGCCCATCCCTGGGATTTTAAAGATGTCTTGTACACATCAAAAGTAGCATGCTATGTTACATCAAACGTATCAGCATTGTAACGTACATAAAAGCAATTAATTCAATCACTCGTTACCGGAAAAACTAACAACGTTTGTAACGCCCTTGTTTTGTATCACCGTTTTTCCTGAACACTGGCCATGAATGAATTTAGACTGCCACTAGGGGTGTAGCGGTACGTGTATTTGTATTGAACCGTTTCGGTACGGGGGTTTCGATTCGGTACGTGGGTGTATCGAACAAGTTTGTAAACTGAAGTCTTAACAAGCTGCTCTGTAGCTGCCTCTGTCTGAGCAGTGAGCACCCAGCATTGTCCCACCCACACAACCATCTGATTGGTTACATACAAAGCCAATCAGTAGTGCGTATTCAGAGCGATGTAACAGCCAATCAGCAGTGCGTATTCAGAGCGCATAGAGTCAGTGCTCCGGCGTCGAGATGAACATATAGGTGTTTAGCAGGTGAGCAGCTGACATCGTACACTCCCCAAATTATAAAAAAAAACACTTCTTAGTCACTATTACAAACATCACTATGAGCCCGTTGACCTTCTAGAAACTTAAACTGCAGCTCAGCTCTCTCATAGTTCTGGGTTGAGGTGAAAGCTAATTAGGTTTTAACGTTACGTTAGATCATTTTTCTCTCTCTCTGTGTGTGTGTGTGTGTGTGTGTGTGTGTGTGTGTGTGTGTGTGTGTGTGTGTGTGTGTGTGTGTGTGTGTGTGTGTGTGTGTGTGTGTGTGTGTGTGTGTGTGTGTGTGTGTGTGTGTGTGTGTGTGTGTGTGTGTGTGTGTGTGTGTGTGTGCGTGCGTGCGTGCGTGCGTGCGTGCGTGCGTGCGTGCGTGCGTGCGTGCGTGCGTGCGTGCGTGCGTGCGTGCGTGCGTGCGTGCGTGCGTGCGTGCGTGCGTGCGTGCGTGCGTGCGTGCGTGCGTGCGTGCGTGCGTGCGTGCGTGCGTGCGTGCGTGCGTGCGTGCGTGCGTGCGTGCGTGCGTGCGTGCGTGCGTGCGTGCGTGCGTGCGTGCGTGCGTGCGTGCGTGCGTGCGTGCGTGCGTGCGTGCGTGCGTGCGTGCGTGCGTGCGTGCGCGCGTGTGTATAACAAAAGTCAACTACAGGCTTCCCAAATGCTGTAATAAATTAAGCATGATGAATTGACTTGAAACTGTTTAATGTTGCACTTTTTATATGTAGAAGAAAGGTTTTGTCATTTTATTTAATCAAAGCAACAACTTGAGCCAGTTTAATGTGGATTAACGTGGGTAGAATTATTAGTATAGTGTTCCCAATGTTAAAAGGATAAAGCCATTGTTTACAAATTTGGTAGATAAATAACCAAAAAATTTATATTTTGTTGTTTTCTTACTGTACCGAAAATGAACCGAACCGTGACCTCTAAACCGAGGTACGTACTGAACCGAGATTTTTGTGTACCGTTACACCCGTAGCTGCCACAAATCAATTTTTGGGAAACTCTTGCCACTCTTGGTATGATTGCTGAAATGTTTTACTAAAAGTTTGCCCCCGCTCTGCGCAGGTACAGTAAGGACGTGAATCTTACAAAAACTCACGATTCAATTCAATTCCGAGTTAATTCGAGCCGATCCTCACCAAATAATTTTTGGCATTCAAACTATGATAAAAAGTTTTTAAAAACACGTTACCAAAGCTCTTCTTGGCTGCTTGCATATGACACACACACACCGAAAGTAAGCGTGGAAATAGCCCAAAAAATACTTTGAGTGGATTCAACCTTTTTTGTCAAGCAACCCTATCATACATAATTATTAATTGACCAAATTGATTAATTTAAAATAAATAAATGATAAATGGGTTATACTTGTATAGCGCTTTTCTACCTTCAAGATACTCAAAGCGCTTTGACACTACTTCCACATTTACCCATTCACACACACATTCACACACTGATGGAGGGAGCTGCCATGCAAGGCGCCAACCAGCACCCATCAGGAGCAAGGGTGAACTGTCTTGCTCAGGACACAACGGACGTGACGAGGTTGGTTCTAGGTGGGATTTGAACCAGTGACCCTCGGGTTGCGCACGGCCACTCTCCCACTGAAAAGAATGTTGTTTTATATTCTACTGGTTTGATTAATTGTTTAATGACTGTAATTATTAATAATAAATCAAATACGGAACGTTTAAAAGGGCCTGGCACTTTAAATACGCAGACTTAGAATAGAGCGCACATGAGAACGATGGTGTGTGTGTGGGTGACGTGATCCGTGTGGTGGTGAATTGCTGCAATTCCCCCCCAATTTTTATTAATGCACTCATGTCAAGAGTGCATTTTTTTATATGTTTGTTATGTGCATCTATTAGGAAAAAAAAAAACATTTACGGCAATCAGAAAAAAAAGTTTATTTTAATTATTTTCGCAAAAATACGCATTGAGGCCATAAAGTAAGTTTGTTTTGATTACTTGGTTAATAATGCAAATTAAACAATAAATTAGTCGATTTTTAAAATAATCGATAGCGGCAGCCCTACTTCTCACATTGTTTTCATGTAAAACAAGAAATATTCTGTATAAAATATGTTTTGTGTTCATATTTTTTGTTGTTTGGAATGGATTTACAGCATTTCGTATGGCCAAAGTTGTTTTCCTTTGACTTGGCCTTCTGACATTTCAGAACAAATTATTAAGCAAGGTTCCATTGTATTAATGTACGTCAAGGTCTTTGTCATGTGGATTCTTTGTTGTTGTTGCTGTGGGAGGTGTGCATGCACAAAAATACTCCCATTGGTGAGTCTGCGAGTATTTGAGTAAGAGTTATCTTGCTGAGCTCGGGGCTATTTAATTTCCTCTCCTTTGTGGACTGGTCTGACATGTTGCTGTTATTTCTGCTGATGCAGTTTTCCCCAGTGAATGTTGAAACACTGCTCGCCCTCCCCCTGAGAACCTGGTGGAATTGTACCAGGATGACCTGTTTACATTGCTAATATGTGCAAGATGAGCACTGCCGTCACTGCAGGCTCGCCATCCTAGCACCACCACAAACTTGTTTTCTGTTCGAAGTGGTTACGGGAGTTGTTGACACAAGAACCTTATACTTTCCTCATGGAGTCAAAGGGTCTACAAAATCTATGATTCGGATCTTCTGTCTTTGTTTCGGTTCAGTGCGATTGTTGTATTTTTAACACCCCACAGAATATTATATATCACAATAATCCACATTACCTTTTATCATAAACAATTACACCTAAAAATGGCTGCTAAAGTTATAACCATTTTAATTACTCTGAACAAAAATTTTTAACCGTATTATCCTTCTAACCTCATTATATACCATCAATAAGGCTGTCACGATACTACAATTGTAGTATTCTATATAGAGATATATGAGTTCCGATACTAATTGGATACCGGGATTAAAAAAAACAACTAAACCAATATACTTTTAAATTCACTACTTTTATTGATGCATGTTTCAAAGGGTTAAGTATTAAAGATCACTGTACTTCACTATCTATTTGCACAGAATCTAAATAGAGGAAACTCTACTAGGGCTGCAACTAACGATTAATTTGATAATTGATGAATCTGTTGGTTATTACTTCGATTAATCGAGTAATAATCGGATAAAAGAGACAAAGTACATTTCTATGATTTCCAATACTTTATTTTAAAAAACAGCATACTTAGACAAACTTTAATGATCCACAAGCAAAATTGTTCTGGCACCATGTCCTTTCCACTTGCCAAATAAAACAAGGCAAGTGTTACAAAAATGTTTTTTTTAAATAAAGTGCACCATTGTCATGCACAATAGCAATAATTTTGCTTAGGGGAATTTCAAACCTGGCTACTACCTATTCCAACCATTCTGCAATGTTGGATGCTAAATGTCTTTCCTCTAGTGGCATGGTCGTAAGGCAGATTCACTTCATGTTCCATTCATCTCCAATGTAGTGGCATGTATTGCCAAGGTGGCTACACTTGTCCACACATCAGTAGTGAGAGCAATTTGCTCTGGGTGGCTTTTATGTCAGTCTGTACTGCTTGGAATATCCGCTCGTACTTCCTCTCCATCAGTTTGGTAAAATGGTTACCAACTACCAAATACCAACAATAGTCAACTAATTTACATTTTAAAAAGAACAGCACTAGCATGGAGCCTTCAAGTATATAGAACATATTGTTATTAGTATTCCCTCAATATGGTGGTAGTGGGACGGCATCATGTCATTTGTAAAGAAATAGGCTAATGCAGAGGCTAAAACTAAATATTTGTTTGTGCTTATATTAGGGCTTCAACTAAGGATTCATTTGATAATATATTAATCTGCCCATTATTACTTCGATTAATCGATTAACAATCGGATAAAAGAGACAAGCTACATTTCTATCCTTTCTAATACTTTATTTAAAAAAAAAA
This sequence comes from Nerophis ophidion, assembly GCF_033978795.1. Taxonomy (NCBI): domain Eukaryota; kingdom Metazoa; phylum Chordata; class Actinopteri; order Syngnathiformes; family Syngnathidae; genus Nerophis; species Nerophis ophidion. Next base: position 46,729,209 of record NC_084614.1, read on the forward strand.
ACAGCATACTGGCACCATGTCCTTTCGACTTGCCAAACAAAACAAGGCAAGTGTTACAAAAAAAATATTTTTTTATAAAGTGCACCATTGTCCTGCACAATAGGAATAATTTTGCTCAGGGGAATTTCTAACCTGGCTATTACCTTTTCCAAACATTCTGCATTGTTGGATGCTGAATGTCTTTCCTCTAGTGACATGGTCGTAAGGCAGATTGACTCCATGTTCCATTTGTCTCCAATGTAGTGGCATGTATTGCCAAGGTAGGCTTCCGTGGCTACACTTGTCCACACATCAGTAGTGAGAGCAATTTTGCTCTGGGTGGCTTTTATGTCAGTCTACACTGCATGGAATGTCCGCTCGTACTTCCTCTCCATCAGTTTGGTAAAATGGTTTCTCGAAGGAAGAGTGTAACCAGGGTTGAGGACGTAAATCATTTGTCCAAAACCTTCATCCTCCACCATTGATAGTTGCCTCATGTCAGTTACCAACATATTCAGGATAGAATCAGTCAGTGCAGCCGCTTGCCGTGGTGTGCTCACCTTCCTTTGTACCAAGTCTCTAATGCTGCCTTGTTTCTTTCTGAAATGAGAGAAACAATATTATGAACGTACATAGTAGCATCATTTACATGTAACTCAATACATTTAATTAATAATTTCTGAAGTAAAAGACAAATACGCCACCACATTAAAAAAACTGCTAAATTAAATAAATGGACATTGGAGTTGCAGAATACACCAATAACAACACAGAAATGTAACTCTTCAAATCAAAACTGGATCAGATATAGTACACGTTTCTGTTCTGAATAATAAAGGCTACCTCTGAATCATAGCATGAAATATTCCAGCACCTTCATAACATTTAGTTATACTAAAGTGTCACTCAAGTCTAAATACATTTATATAGCTTTAATGGGCTCGGCTACATTGATCCATTATGAAACCAACCTAAAATATTTCTGTCCGTTACGTTTATTTCAAAATTGTTAACCGTGCGTTTTCTCTCTCACGCGATGTCCATGCTGCACGTTTTGCAGGAAATGTCTTCTTTGAAGTCTTTAAAGTAAAGTGTTCCGACTTTTGTGACGACTTAGGTCGTACACTTTTCTCCATTGAAGCAATAACTTCAGATGTTTCTCCGCTGAACTATCCGTACTGTTCTCCTCCGCCATTTTTTGAATGTTTCCAGCAAAGGAGACGGCGTGGTCACGTGAGCTGCACATGACACATCATTGGCTGGCTCACTGCCACCTCATGAGACGTAGCCTCAGCGCCGCCCTGGCGCTGTTTTGTACTGTTTTGTACTTATGTTTGTAAATGTTGCGGTCTATAAATAAAGGTTTAGGGGAAATAAAAGCCTTCGCGCATGCGCATTGCATACATCCAACGAATCGATGACTAAATTAATCGCCAACTATTTGTATAATCGGTTTTAATCCATTTAATCGATTAGTAGTTGTAGCCCTAGTTTATATACGTTAATAATAATAACATTTCAGCTTTTTTCATTTGGTTATGTCTTTTTCCTCAATTTTTGGTTTTGTTTATTTTATTTCTACAATGTGCTCCAGGTTCATAAAAAGAGCTGGGGCTACACTTTGAACACATCTGGTGTACTTATTTCACCAGTGCTGTTCAAAGTGTTGCCCAACGACAGAAAAATGTTGCCAAACAACATAAGAGTGTCTCTAAGCCGTGTTTTCCTAGCTCTTATGGAAGTGAATAAATAATGTTAATAGCTGGTTACTTTCTGCTGCAACATATTTCTATCTTCCTTTTTTTGTATAACATGTCTGTCTCCACTTCTTTTGTAGTTAAATGTACCGGTAGTTATTTTTTCTGTTTTACATTAATTTTACGCAATACTAGAATTTTGGGTAGAAAATCCAAAGTAGTTACAGGGGTAGTATTGGTCATACCAATGCTTATACTGATATTTAAAATGTTCAAAATCATTAAATGATTCAATTGTATACTACAGATAATAATAATTTGACAAAAACATAAGATGGAGGTGTAGCAATATCAAATACAGCATATAAATTATATCTTATTATTGGGTGTGATTCGAATATTTATTTTTTTCTCCTTAAGTTCTTTTGTGTCTAGGAACATATTTCCTGAGTTTGTAAACAATAAAAAAGTATGTTGCAATAAATCTACTCTGACAAGTACAATTTATCCCAAAAACTACTTAAGTAGTCCAAAAACAGCGAAGTTGGCAGGTTGTGTAAATCGTAAATAAAAACAGAATACAATGATTTGCTAATCCTTTTCAATTTATATTTAATTGTATGGACTGTAAAGACAAGCTACTTAATGTTCGAACTGGGAAACTTAATTTTTTTGCGAATTAACTTAAAATTAAATGGCAGCAACACATTGAAAGGAAGTTGGCACAGGGCATTTTTACCACTGTGTTTCATGGCGTTTCCTTTTAACAACACTCAGTAAATGTTCGGGAACAGAGGAAACCAATTTTTTAAGCTTTTCAGGTCGAAATATTTCGCAAGCTTGCTTGATGTACAGTTTAAGTTGTTCCGGGGTTTTCGTTGTCGTATTTTACGTTTCATAATGCACCACACATTTTCAATGGGGGACAGGTCTGGACTACTGGCAGGCCAGTCTATTACCCGCACTCTTTTACTACCAAGCCACGCTGTTGTAACACGTGCAGAATGTTGCTTGGCATTGTTTTGCTGAAATAAGCAGGGGCGTCCATGAAAAAGACGTTGCTTGGATGGCAACATGTGTTGCTCCAAAACCTGTATGTACTTTTCAGCATTAATGGTGCCTTCACAGATGTGTAAGTTACCTATGCCTTGTGCACTAATACACTCCATGCCATCACAGATGCTGGCTTTTGAAGTGTGCGCCTATAACAGTCCGGATGGTTCTTGTCCTCTTTGGTCCGGAGGACACAACATCCACAGTTTCCAAAAACAATTTGAAATGTGGACTCGTCAGACCACAGAATACTTTTACACTTTGCATCAGTCCATCTTACCGTAGATGAGCTCAGCGAAGCCGGCGCCATTTCTAGGTATTGTTGATGAATGGCTTTCGCTTTATATAGTAGAGCTTTAACTTGCACTTACAAATGTAGCGACAAACTGACAGAGGTTTTTGAAGTGTTCATGAGCCCATGTGGTGATATCCTTTACACGCTGATTTCTGTTTTTAATGCAGTACCGCCTGAGGGATCGAAGGTCACAGGCATTCAATGTTGGTTTTCAGCCTTCCCGCTTACGCGCAGTGATTTCTCCAGTTTCTGTGAACCTTTTGATGATATTACGGACCGTAGATGGTGAAATCCCTAAATTCCTTGCAATAGCGCGTTGAGAAATGTTGTTCTTAATCTTTTGGACATTTTGCTCACGCATTTGTTCACGAAGTGGTGACCCTCACCCCATTCTTGTTTGTGAATGCCTGAGCATTTCATGGAAGCTGCTTTTATACCCAATCATGGCACCCACCTGTTCCCAATTAGTCTGTTCACTAGTGGGATTTTCCAAATACCGGTAGGTGTTTGATGAGCATTCCTCAACTTTCTCAGTCTTTTTTGCCACTTGTGCCAACCTTTTTGAAACATGTTGCAGGCATCAAATTCCAAATGAGCTAATGTTTGCAAAAAATAACAAAGTTTGCCAGTTTGAACGTTAAATATATTGTCTTTTCAGTCTATTCAATTGAATATAAGTTGACAATGAATTGCAAATCATTGTATTCTGTTTTTATTTACGATTTACACAACGTTCCAAATTCACTGGTTTTGGGTTTTGTGTTTGTAGTGTACTACTACTCACCTCTGCACATGATCCGAGAAACACACGCGCTCCAAACCGTGTCAAGTCAACCGGACACTTCAGATTTTTTTTCATAAACCAATCCATACATTCATGCCTCCTACAATAGCTTCATTATTCATTCTCTACCAACCATGTTTAGTTTTCTTTTCACTCTCCCGGTGTATCGCTGTGCATACGTCTGGTGCTCATCATGGCACTGAAAGCTGTGTCGTCTCTCCCAGTGGAATTACAAATATCTGCGAAAGAGAATTGGAACACCTTTCATTGTTTACTTTTTCCAACTTGTTTTTTTTAATCTTTTTTTTTTTTTTCTTCCTCTAGCCTATAAGTTTTTATTCTCAGCTGCAAGCCGTCTTTGTGACTCCACCTGGGCTTCATTTTATGGTGCTTTCAAGACTAGACTGGGTGTGTTTGTGTAGATTGGGGGGTATGGACATAATTGTGCTCTGCTGTCCTTTGTTGACACAGCAGGTGATGATTTGACTCCACACTGGCCGCTTTGTTCCACCTTGGTTCCAGTAGGGCAGACTTACATTGTTTGGATAAAAATCTCTTACCTTTGCTCCTCTTCGTAACTTTAATTCACGGACCATGTGTTTTTAAATAGCTGATATTATTGTATTATATTTTGTTACATATTACTTACTTGAAGGGGTTTCTGTCTTAAATGTCCTAATTTTCATACTTATGAATGTGTAAGTTACCCGTGCCTTGGGCACTAATACACCCCCATACCATCACAGATGCTGCCTTTTACACTTTGCGCCTATAACAATCCGAATGGTTATTTTCCTCTTTGTTCTGGAGGACACCACGTCCGCTGTTTCCAAATATAATTTGAAATGTGGACTCGTCAGACCACAGAACACCTTTCCACTTTGCATCAGTCCATCTTAGATGAGCTCAGGCCCAGCCAACCTGGCGGTGTTTCTGGATAGTGTTGATAAATGGGTTTGGCTTTGCATAGTAGAGTTTTAACTTGCACTTACAGATGTAGCAACCAACTGTAGTTACTGACAGTGGTTTAATGAAGTGTTCCTGAGCCCATGTGGTGATATCCTTTACACACCTGAGGCATCAAAAGTCCTTAATATCATCGCTTACGTGCAAGGATTTCTCCAGATTCTCTGAACTTTTTGATGATTTTATGGACCGTAGATGGTAAAATCCTTAAATTCCTTGTAATAGCTCGTTGAGAAATGTTTTTCTAAAACTGTTCGACAATTTGCTTTGCTGTTTTTATACCCACTCATGGCATCAAACTGTTCCCAATGAGCCTGCACACTTGTGGGATGTTCCATATGAGTGTTTGATGAGCATTCCTCAACTTTATCAGTATTTATTGCCACCTTTCCCAACTTCTTTGTCACATATTGCTGGCATCAAATTCTAAAGTTAATGATTATTTGCAAAGAAAGAAAAAAGATAATCAGTTTGAACATCAACTTTTTGTTGTCTTTGTAGCATATTCAACTGAATATGGGTTGAAAATGATTTGCAAATCATTGTATTCCATTTATATTTACATCTAACACAATTTCCCAACTCATATTGAAACGTGGTTTGTAGTTTTTACCGTTATAATGACTAACAATAAGATACAGTAGTGTAATAGGCCTAAGTATTCATCAAAAACAAGGTAGGGGTTTTGTTTAACAAGTATATTAAATATTTTTGGCCCCTGTTGTATTGTACACATTTTCGAACATTAACAGTGTGATAACGGCTCAAGTCAAGTCATTACAGTATTCAATTTAGTGATTCTTTGGCTCTATGTACACAGCCCCAATATTTGATACCAAGAATGTGTGCAGCTGTGCCTGGAAGCATGCAATTGCTGTCGTTTTGACGTTGGTTTTCTTGACGAAATAAACCCAAATAATATGTCTATATATCATTGTAAACATACTCCAGCTCATAAACTTCCAATAAAATATGCTTTTGTTTTGTCAAAGTATAATTTTGCAGCTGTATTTGACACATTGTGCTGCATTCAAGCGCAATGAATGTAAAAAAATAAAGAGGACAATCAAAATAATTATATACTACCTTTTTTTTGCTTTGTGCATAATTTTAACTGTTAGGAAACGCACCCTATCATTACAATTCCAATAACTTTGAACTAATAAATAAAGGGTTCTCGATATTCAACATTATGTATAATTACAACTGATCTTTTTTGTAATATGGTAAGTCTTTTGTAGTTCTTTTCCCACATTTTTGCACAATAACTCAGAAATGATAACACTGGCAAGCAGTAGAGAATATGCAATGAATTTTGGCCATGAAAACATTTTTGCCTTGTTCATTATTGGCATATTACTTGCCACTTTGCTTTTATATGAAATTTGCAGTTAATTTTATCAAATATTACACCCAAAATGTCTTTTTTTACTCTTTCAATGTGTACTCTGTCCATTTGTTTTTGACTTTCTCTTCTAATTCTACCTAGAAATAAACTCAAACTCAAAAATAGCAATATTTTAATTTTACTGAAAGTCAAAGATGGTCTGTTTTTGTCAGACCATCTCTTAAATGTATTATTTTACTCTGGGAGGGATCCATTTTTTTTTCTTTTTTTTTTTTTTTTTTCTTTGTCATGAAAAGGGACGTTTTTGTCATGAAAAGGGGATGTTTTTGTGGTTGGTGCATTAATTGTAAGTGTATATTGTGTTTTTTTATTTTGATTTAATTAAAAAAAAAAAAAAAATTTAAATAAAAATTTATAAAAAATTCTTCTGCGGCCCGGTACCAATCGGGCACCACTGCTCTATAAGACTCTGACTCGTGGTACCACTACCACAGTTTGAGAAATACGTTTCTACTTGACATAAAAAATTTACTTCGGTGTGTTTTTAAGGATATGTTCACACAAACAAAGACTCTTTAAAAATACATATCCGATGCGCTTTGGCCAATCGTCCGCACATAGGAATGGGTACCTTTTACATTTGAACCAATACAGTACCGATTTCTGACTTTAAATTTCCACATTTTTTGCAGCTGTTTTTTTATTTTTTTTAATGTTGCTGCAAAAGTAGTGCTGTTTTTAGGCTGCACCTCATGGAGAAACAGCACTCCTTTGAGAACAAAAATGTACAAATTCTGGACAGGGAGGACAGATGGTACAAAAGGAGTGAAGGAAGCCATCTCTGTCAAGGTTAAAGAAAACCTCCCTGAACAGAGGTGGTGGTCTGCGACACCACCTACCTCCCAGAGGTGATGAAGCCTATTCGGATGAGAGGTGAAACATCTTTTTGGACAAATCAAACAGTCCAGTGGCGATCGATTGAATGCCCTGAGATTACAACGAGGCTTATTTTTTCAATAACATTGAATCTACTAGTGATTGTATGAATTTTTTATCAATCTTGTAAGTGTTCCTTGAAACTCTAACCTGGAAAAGCACAGGATATCAACAAAAAAAGTAAAAACCATCAGTGTTTGGCGTTTTACTAATTCTATACCCCACAGACTAAAAAGAAGACACGAGACGATAGCTCATTGACAAATAACTGTACTGTTTTAATTCATTATAACTAATATTGGTAATAATAATCATATACAGTATTTCCTTGAATTGCCGCGGGGGCACTAATTAATTTAAAACGTCTTCTCACTCCGGTGCTTACCAAAGGCATGCGGTAAAGGCAAGCATACGCTAATTATTTTAAAACCTCTTCTCACTCCGGCGCTTACCAAAGGCATGCGGTAAATTTAGGCCTACGCTTAGAAATTTGAGTGTGATGTAAGGATACCATCATGAGAGCACATTTAATAAAAAAAACGTTATTATGGTCTTACCTTTTACGTATAAATGAAGTCCATGCGCAGCTCCTTCTGATCAAAAGCATTGATAACTTGTTTATAGAAGTCTTCCTTATCTTTCTTCAGTTTTAAAAGTCTCTCTGTCTCGATGGAGATCTCCCTTTATTACCTCCTGCTTTAATTAAAAGTCCAGTTTAGAAAACTGTTTTATTTTGGATATGTAATCCTCCATGTTAAAAGTGCAAGCGATAGGAAAAATAAACACACGCTGCTCATTCTTGCTGCTTGTTGTCACATCTTCTGCAGCCGAGTAGAAGGATCACTAGCGCCCTCTACCACCAGGAGGAGGGAGTCATTTAATGACTCATGTTTGACACACGCAGCTACGGTATATTAATAAAACATAGCTGCTTACTGTTCTTTTTAGCATATTCAATAGCTTGGACCTTAAATCCTACTGAATAGCTCTTAATCTTCTTCCCTTTATGCGATTTCAAATTATTGAAATTAGCCTCCTCCTTTTTGAAAATGATGACAGATGAAGTGTCACTCGTGACGTGACGAATTTGACCCAGCGGCCATTCTAGGCATATGCTAATCATTTTGCGAAATGAGTTTGACCCGGCGGAAATTCTAGACATGCGCTAATAAAAATAATCTTTTGCGAAACGAGTTTGATCCGGCTTTAATCCTGAGCCGGCAGTAATGCTAAGCATGCGCTAATTATTTTGCGAAACGAGTTTGACCCGGCAGTAATTCTAGGCAGGCGCATATTATATACCCGGCGGCAATTCAAGGAAATACGGTGTACAGAAAGAAATACCACCAAAAGCTTCCTTATGGTCTGCTGTCTGGCTGTGCTCAAGGGTGAGCGCGGCTAAAGTGGTCTGTTATTACTGTTACGAGCGCCTAGGTCTGACTACGTTCTGTTTTTAAAAATTCAAAAAACTAAATTACTTCTCTTGCTTTACCTGCAATTTCTTCACTCTGTGCAACACTCATTTTTAGTTACTTTTCTCACTCTAAAGAATCAACCGTGAGAAAACAAGATGGTGCAACTAAACCTGACAGTTACCCGTTACCTAATTGACTGTTGGCATGTCACTCCCACTGATTACAGATCACTTCCTGCTCTGCCGGGTTAGCACAATTTAACCGGATCATGCAGTCAACCTTGTTTCGCATCTTCCTTTGTCGTCTAACGAAAAAACAAAAATGTATCAAAATTATCAAACATTTTTTATTGATATCAATTACGTGTCTATAGCAATATATATAAATATTGTTTTATTGCCCGGCCCTCCGTTTAAGAAATAAATATGTTTTTCTTGCTTTGTCTACAAAAGAAACAAACATATGTTTTGATTACACATTTGACATGTGCGTTTGAGTGTCACGCAAAGATAAATTTGAATGGTGAAAATAACGCTGATTGGCCAAGCTGTGCAGGGTAGTTGCTTGCACTGGATACAGTTGAGAAGCCAAGGATTAGTTTATTTTTGCGTGAATTAGTCTGAAATTGGGGGAAAACAGATTTTTCAATAAACTATATTTTAAACTACTAGTAGAATGGAAAAACAAGTTCCCTCTATACTGAAGCTGTTATCATGTATATCTGATTTATACCACCAAAAGACTTATAAAGTTTGTGAGTAAATAGATATGACCAAAGTAGAATTAATCTAAAAGAGATTCCCGAGCCATTTTGAGAGATAATGAGCAAGTTAGTCACGTGATCCGTGACGTAGAGGTGGTAATCAAAGATCCTTTAGCCACCAACAATGTTAATCATGCAGACTTTGTGTGAGTAAATGGCATTTAAGGAAAAATGATTATCCAAAACCTTATAAATTTAACCCCAACACAAGGAGGATGAGCAATAAGTTTGAGAAGCGGTGTGCTTAACAGATCGAGCTTTAGTGAAACACTATAGCATCATGTAGCACTATTGTTTAGTGATAAACAAATACAAATTATGAACATTATAAAACGATCAATTACTGTACAATATCTGCTCTCTATTTGTCTTTATCCGCGGGTATAAATTGAATGTCACAGATGAACAATTGTTTAATTTTGTCATGCCTGGACTGTGGTTATTTTTGCTTCTTCGATGCAGAGAGGATATGGGACGAGCCAGACGAGAGTGTAAGTACATGGTTGTTTATTTAACCACTAAATATAAAAATAAACAAACTCAGGGCGCTCACAAAGAGGTACAAAACGTGGTTACAAAAATACAAACGGGAAAACAAAACAACTACTCGATGGCATGGAAGACGATAAACTATAAACTTAAACTTGCACTGTGGCAGAACTATGAACAACTAAAACAAAAACACTTACTGTGACCAAAACAAGGGGCATAAATAGCAGGGTACGTAGCAGGTAATCGTGAAGGCATGAAGGCAAGCACATGTAAAAATCCCAGACTGATGGACAGAAAGTAAAATCCTTAAATAGTAGCAGTGGTAATGAGAAACAGGTGTGAGAGCTGAGGGACGGGGCGTGACTAGGATGGCAAGGTGAAAATCAAATGGGTTGGCATGGAAACAAACAAAACCAGGAAGTGCAAAACGTGACTGAATGTCCAAAATCAAAACATAACATGACAAAACAAAACATGATGAATACGTGTGACAAATTTGAGGCTAAATCGTCCTATTTTGTAGATTAGAGGCATGATGTATAATCTAGAATAACTTTGATGAGCCGAGACGCGATGCAGAAGCAGCAGGACGTCGGCCTGCCCAGTAATGCAGCATAAGTTCAATACACCGCTAAAAAATAGTTAGTCTGTGTTAATAATAAAATTATCGCAAATATTTGATTAGTATTCAGGTCACGATATGTAAGTAAATTATTTTTGGCGGGTTTTGGATGGTTATTAAGTGGGCTTTGTGGGCGAAATAGAGAACCCCCAATGCCTCAATTGTTAGCCGACTTTTTATTTATTTACGACTTAAAATGCATGAAAATGCAGAAACACATATGTGTTTATGTCTTACATAGTTATTGTGAATGATAGACAACACATGACATTCTGTCAGGACGTGGATCTTTTGGCAGCTTGCTGCGAGGATTGTTTTCCCGGGATGCAATCGGACTAGACCAGACATTGGTAGAAGGTAGGAGCATATTTTAATTTCTACTCTAAAAAAGGACCAACAAAAGGCGCTCACAGCGGAGGCACAACTTTGCCAAGGAAACAAAAACTAACACTTAGGCTATGGACATGAAACCAAAAAACACTTACTGTGGTGTGAAACGAGCAGCATAAACTATGGACAAGAAATGAACATCAGTAGAGCATGAACAATGTCATCAAGGACTAAGGCATGGGCAGAGCAAAAACAGAAGAATGTCACCAGGCCGACTACCTGGCAACTACAGGCTTAAATAGTCTCTTCCTGACTAAAGCCATGTGCGTGTGTCCAAACACCAGCAGCAGGTGAAAATCATAAGCCACCATGGCACCCAAAACAAACAAGGGTGCACCAAAAAAAGGAACTAATGGAGTTCAAAACCGAAAATAACACAAAACAAGATCCAGACCATAGAACATGACACAATCTAATTATTGCATATCTCTCATATGCTGATATGGTCAGAGTGCAAAAGCGTTTCCATTATGACGTCATCCGATCCCGGATCAACGGAAATTCCTAAAGACGTGTAGTGAAATATTCAAAATGGCCGTCTGAAATTGTGGCTTTATTTTTATATTTAGATGATATTTTCACATTCTTTGTGGGTTGAATATTACAATTGGATATGCTTATGGTTAAAATGAGACATAAATAGGCATATGAAGTCAACTTATTTTTCCATTCCACTGGTACTTTAAAACCAATTAAAAGAGCAGGATAAGACCTGTTTCTGTTCTTAATCTTTTTTACATGAATAAAAGTTATGGTTTGTGAGATTTCAAATAAACCTGAGCTACATGTCCTCTATGCACAGGTCATCCTGTACTCTGGCGACAGGTCCTACGAGGACTACTATGCTGCAATAAAGGGCCGAGTTCACTTCAACTCAGCTGACCCCAAGAATGGCGACGCTTCAATCAACCTGACGGGCCTGAAGTCTTCAGACTCGGGAACCTACCAATGTAAAGTGAAGAAGGCGCCAGGTATCCGCAGCAAAAAGATGCTCCTGATCGTCATGGGTGAGTGAAAGAACAGCAATTTGTACCTGGGGAAGTGTATCCTTTCTCTCTACACGCAAAAAATAAAGTTTCAAATCACACGCTCTTTGCTCCACTTTGCTGTTTTGATTTAATCCCTGCTAAAATTGAGCACATACCCTTCCCAAAGGCTGCAGAGCTTTGACCCCCTTGTGTTAGAATTGTGTGTTCACCCACACTGATTGTCAGAAGTAGTCATTGTTTAACTCTATGCTGAGGTCATTATTTGTTATACATTCCAAGTATCAGTAGTGGTTATCGATAATTTTGTTGGAGTTTGTCAAAGTGTATGCTCTGATGTTGATTAAGCTCACTTGTTATATAAAGTGTTTCATAAGAGATGGAATGGTTTATGGAAAAAAATATTTCTTTAAATAGTCGAACATTCGACGATTGATTCGGAAGAGTCTGATTTGACTATCCACCTTGCAGTCGAATCATCCAACAATAAACTTTCCAGACACTCAGTTTATCGGTTAAGACATGAAAAGTGTGTTGGATGGATAAATCGCTTGCATTCATCATTTATTCTTTAAATATTAGTAAAATACTTTTCTTTGCAGACAGTTTTCAGAGAGTAAGAAGTAATTCTTATCTGCTTACATTTTAGGCTGTCATAAGAGATCGATTGCTGCTTCCCGTCGCTGTTTCCTGGTGTGACGTTACGTAATCAGTGTTTTGGTTTTCCACATCTCTTACTCTATAAAAACAATTTGTCCGCATGAGGGATGTAACGATAAGCAGTATTGAATATAACCGTGGTAAAATTGCAGAAGGTTAGTATTACCGTTCCAAGTTGAAATAATTGAAAAACTGCACTTTGATGAACTCACTGACTGAGTGGGGCTAGCTCTCTAGCTTAAATGCGAACATGAAAACAAGAGACAACGTATTTCCCCATTAAAAAAAAAGACATACCCCAATCTAAGGCAATGTCCCCACAGCAACATTTTGTGTTTCGTTTTTGTTTTGGGTTAAAAAAAAAAAAAAAAGTGACTCACTACCAATAGGGCCAACACGATGGGAGAGGGGTTACTGCGTCACTGCGTCTGCCTCACAATACTAAGGTCCTGAGTAGTCCTGGGTTCAATCCCGTGCTCGGGATCTTTCTGTGTGGAGTTTGCAAGTTCTCCCCGTGACTGCGTGGGTTCCCTCAAGGTACTCCGGCTTCCTCCCACCTCCAAAGACATGCACCTGGGGATAGGTAGAAAATGGATGAATGGATGGGCACTACCAATAGTGGGTCACATCCAGGCAGAAGCGTTTCCTGGGTGAGAATGATATAATTCAATACATCGCCATAAGTGGCGCTGTAAGCAAACAAAACCACCAGAACTATCGAAGAAGAAACTGCGCATGCACACAAAGTTCTATTCTCAAGTCACTCAATAAAAAAAAAAAACGTAAGGTGATGATGGCAGATGTGTGCAAAAAAGTGACTCTTGTTTGGACAGACGATGAGGTAGAATTATTAACATCTGCAGGGAAACATTAAATAATTTTTTAAACGACTGCATTTTCGCCGTCTTAACTTTCGCCTGTCCCACTCGACATACCACTAAGCTTGTTTGTTGATTGTACAATTAAACTCCTCATAGGAAGTCACCATTTGTTATATTTTTGTTATAAATTTGTGACACGATACAATGCACATTAATGAACATATAAATATACATGTGATAGATTATAGCCAAAGGCTGATTACCATCGGCATCAACCTGCTGGGGATCCTATGGCAAAGAAACAAGCCCAGGGCTACCAGTAATTCAGCGTTATAGTGAGTTGTATTTTTCATGCACTTATTTTTGCTGTATTTATCTGGCACAAGTGGAAAGCCGGTCCCTGAAAATAATGCCTACATTATACCGGTCCTTGGAGCAAAAAATGTTGCGTTTAGAAGAAACCGCATTAATAAACAGTAGGGCAGCAACATCAGGATATTGTTTTTAAATTTGTAAAGCACTTTGCATTGCATTTATTTTATGTGCGAAAAGCACTTTATAAATAAAGTTTGATTAAATGAGTGATATGGGTATCCAATACCAGTTAGGTACAGGGGCAGTATCAGCCAAACCAATGCCAATACAGATACTTCAAATTTTCAATACCATTAAATGTTTAAATTTTTGATGACAGCGATAATCAGACAAAAATACAGGATAGCGTTGTAACAATGACAGTTAATTAAAAAAAAAAGCTTTACTATTGGCTTTGATTTAATTACTTTGGTGTTTGCCCACCAAATGTCTCTCTGTATCCTGGGGTATATTTCCTGACTTTGTAGAAAATAATAATAAGGCACAACAACTTTTTTTGAGGATTAAAAAAAAAACATCACATAGTAGTATTGACCACACATATGGTCAATACTACATCACATAGTAGTATTGACCACACATATGGTTAATGTCAATATTTGTATCAGTCCACTCACCTTTGTTTACATTTAAGAGCACTAGCCTGTGGTTAATGATTAGTTTGTCCTCCTACGGTGTGTAGTGTAGCATTTTTAGCTATTCCTTCCCCTCCAGTATATAATATTTGTACGAAACATAGTTTATTTGCCGCCATGGAAGCAAAGATTACTGACTTAGAATTGGCTTTACACTACGCGGGGACTTTAACTTACAAGGACGATACATTACTTTGAGGTCTGCCCGCTTATCGCTGTCAAATTTGCAGACACGGCTAGAATGTGTCATCAACATGCAATATCACTATCGTCCGCCAAATGTACATAATGTATACTGTCAATCATCCATGTTGTGCAAACCTGATTGAAGCTGGACTGTGTTCCCTTTATAACATATTTATTTAACTTTTTAAGATTGATTAGCTAAGTAAGTGATTAGGGATGGGAATTGATAAGATTTTGCCAGTTCCGATTCTACTTTCAATTCTGCTTAACGATTCGGTTCCTTAACGGTTCTCTTAACGATTCTTATTTGAGAGAAAAAGACCTTACAAAGCCAACGGTGAGGCCTTAACAGGCACATATAGCATAGATAAACATACCTTTTGAAAATAAATGTAAGAATTAAATAGAATTTAATAAAATAAATCATGTTGAAATCACGCAAGAATGTAACATTTAGTGACATTTTCAAAACTTAAGAATCTTTTGTAATTGCTGTAGAAAATATACTGGTTAAACTCAAAATTATAGAAGGGTTTATTAGATATACAAAGCAAAACTATCATATACATATACAGATGTTTCAAGCCTTCATTTGATTAATTTCGATAATTATAGCTTACAGCTTGTGTAAACCTTAAATAGAAAATATCAATAAATGTGGGTTTTTCAAAAACTGTAAGCTATCCTCAAAATTATAATAAATAACGGCTTGCCATATTTTCCTTTGTATGTAATGAGTTAATATTGATTGGCAACACTAAATTGGCCATAGTGTGTGAATGTGAGTGTGAATGTTGTCTGTCTATCTGTGTTAGCCCTGCGATGAGGTGGCGACTTGTCCGGGGTGTACACCGCCTTCCGCCCTATTGTAACTGAGATAGCCACTAGCGCCCCCCGCGACCCCAAAGGGAATAAGCGGTGGAAAAATGGATGGATTCACGGCTTTACGGTGGCAGAGGGGTTAGTGCGTCTGCCTCACAATACGAAGTTCCTGCAGTCCTGGGTTCAAATCCAGGCTCGGGAACTTTCTGTGTGGAGTTTGCATGTTCTCCCCGTGAATGCGTGGGTTCCCTCCGGGTACTCCGGCTTCCTCCCACTTCCAAAGACATGCACCTGGGGATAGGTTGATTGGCAACACTAAATTTGGCCCTAGTGTGTGAATGTGAGTGTGAATGTTGTCTGTCTATCTGTTTTGGCCCTGTGATGAGGTGGCGACTTTTCCAGGGTGTACCCCGCCTTCCGCCCGATTGTAGCTGAGATAGGCGCCAGCACCCCCCGCCACCCCAAAAGGGAATAAGCGGCAGAAAATGGATGGATGGATGGATGAAAATGGATGGATGTAGTTAATATTGTATAGTAGTTTCACATTTGAAGTTGATTTGCTGACATGAATGGACTTTTTCACAATATTCTAATTGAATGAGTTTCATCTGTGTAACAGAAATGCCCATCCATCCATGTTAATATTGCACTTTTTTTGACTGAAAGAGCGCACACTAGCCCCCCCGCTCGCCCAACACTGCGATGATGTCACGTTATCAATATGGAAAATGCATTTTTAGACAACACGACTTGCCTGAGTGGCTAGGAGACACCGAGAGTAACAAGCGGTATAAAATGTATTACAAAAAACTGTTTTAACAAAATAATAATAATAAAATATATACATATTTTTTTCAATTTGATTTTTTTAACTTGGGACTTCCCCGCAAGCTGGATTTTGGACACTTGCAGGCCGTAATTGCCCCTAGGAACCAGACAGTATACACTACTACATATTATAGGGCTGGGCAATAAAGCTGAAAACTGTATAATGATATAAGTGTTTTATATTGGTCGATATTAATATTTATTAGGAATGTAACGGTATTGTAGACGAGTGGTCCCCAACCTTTTTGTAGGGGGAAGGATCTTTTTTTTTTTTTTTTTCTTTGTCTCGAAAAAGGGAGGTTTTTGTGGTTGCTGCACTAATTGTAAGTGTATATTGTGTTTTTTATGTTGATTTAATTAAAAAAAAAAAAAAACACAATCGCGACACGGCCTGGTACCGGGACACGGCCCGGTGGTTGGGGACCACTGTTGTAGACAATTATTGCGGTTTCAAAATCATTCCAATAATGCGGTGACGGTAACTGCATCTCTAAGAATTCTCTGCGCATTGCAGGACCAGCAAGGTGGGGGTGTGGAAGAGGAAGAAATAGAGGAAGGTTAGAGGAATAATAATTTTTCGGGCATTTTGTGTAAATTTCATAAAAACCTGTCCATAACTTTTTCATTTATGTTGCTAACAAACTGACAAATAAACCTTTGCAAAAACTTAACTTTTTTAGTGGAGGTAGTAATAAAGTCTGCATATGAAAAAGAAAAGGTCCCCACCTTCGTCTGGGGTGTCCACGGCGCACCGCGCGGAAAGAAACCAATCAGGAAATAAGAGTAATATGAGACGCTACTTTATAAACCATCACCCGGAAAATATATTTAAAGCCCGGCTAAACATCAATTTGTGAGGTATTTACAATATCTAAAAAGTTAAATGGTGAGTTAAATTTTCTGAGAAACAGCTTTTTACAAATAATGTTTTTTTAAGGATATTGCAGAGGAAACTGTGCTTCCGAAAGTAAAAGTTGAAAGACACAAAAGTGAACATTTTTGTTTTACACTGGTCACACTGGATGTTTGCACTGTCACTTTAAAGACTCTCGACTATAAGTTGTTTTTTTTTAAACAGTGGATGTTCAAAATACGAAAGTCCTGAGTAGTCCTGGGTTGAATCCCCGGGCTCGGGATCTTTCTGTGTGGAGTTTGCATGTCCTCCCCGTGACTGCGTGGGTTCCGGCTTCCTCCCACCTCCAAAGACATGCACCTGGGGATTGGTTGATTGGCAACACTAAATTGGCCCTAGTGTGTGAATGTGAGTGTGAATGTTGTCTGTCTATCTGTGTTGGCCCTGCGATGAGGTGGCGACTTGTCCAGGGTGTACGCCGCCTTGGAGCTGAGATAGGCACAAGCGCCCCCTGTGACCCCAAAGGGAATAAGCGGTAGGAAATGGATGGATGGACGTTCCCACACAATACTTCGCACTCAAAATACATGTTTGCAGTAATAAATATCATCAGAACATTTTAGCATTATGTTTGTGTTCTATTAGAGTATGTGCAGTTATCCTAAACATTCCTGTAAATTCATTTTACAGACTATGGCATTTTTACAAGGTCTGTTTTTTTGGGCAATACCACATTAATATTGTAAAGCGGCCTTAATGTCATGACAATATACCACTGTGAAATTTTTATATTGTTACATCCCTAAAAAATATTCATATTTCTTATGACCTACCAAAATAAGGACCAGGAGAAAATATATTAAATATAAATATTTTTATGGATGTAACCATATTTTTATGGATGAAACCATATTTTTATGGATGTAACCTTTCGTTAATAATAGTCCCTTCCGCTATCAATGCAGAAACCTAACAAACTCTCAAAACAACCATGGAAAATAAATAATATAAACACAATTCCAAATTCACATTGGACTCTTAACAAAATCCTCCTAAAATTAAGGTGCAAATACGTAAGAAATCAGTGATCACTTTCTGCGTTGCTCGGTTACAAGAGGTTGATTACTTTTCTTCATGCAACCAACCTTGCTTCACAACTTCCGTTTTTTTCAGACGAAGAAAAACCCCCAATATTGAACGTTTTATCGAACACATTTTCGTGTGTCTATCGTGATGTATAATCATATTGTTTTATTGCACAACCTTAAAATATCACCATCTGTTTATTTCTCTACAAACAATGCAGAAGATTCAATGGATTGTTGATTGTGGGCAAAAGGAAAACAATTAGATTAGATTATGACACTGAAATGTTATTTTTTATCTTCTTTTCAATAAAGAAATTTCAAAATAACGCATTTCAGAGCTGTAATTGTAGTTCCATACCGCGAAACTATGATACGTTTATATTAGGTTGTCATACTTTCTGAATCCATACCTCATTTAAGATTAATATTGTTCTGTATTATTAGTAATGTGTTATTGGGATATATAATATTCTGGGGTCAAAAAGAACAACACAGTACACTAAACCCAATGAAAAACCGTGTCACAAAATCGTAATAAGAGTCGAATTGTAGATTTTGTGAGCCGTTCCAAACCTAATTAGAAGTATTGTATGACTATTTACCGTATTTTTCCGATTTTTCTGATATTTTCTTGGTCTCTTCCGCGAATGAGATAAATAATAGTATTATGTGATACTGTGTAATCTGCAGTACATGATTTCCTTTTCGGTCCAATTTTTCTTCACCCCTTCTCTGTTTTATAAGTTACCGCCAACGATGAAATGATCCATTTTAATAGCTAAGGCAGTAGCATATAGTAGTTAGCATTCCATGACCCACAATGCACTTCTGCCATGACCCTCCCCCGCCAAATTCTTATTGGTTGACGTGTATGTGACGATTGCTGACGTGTGTGTGACGATTGCTGACATTTTCTACGTCTCTTCCGCGAATGAGATAATATTATTTGATATTTTACGGTAATGTGTTAATAATTCCACACACAAGTCGCTCCGGAGTATATGTTGCACCCCAAACTATGA
Source organism: Nerophis ophidion (assembly GCF_033978795.1). NCBI lineage: Eukaryota > Metazoa > Chordata > Actinopteri > Syngnathiformes > Syngnathidae > Nerophis > Nerophis ophidion. The sequence goes on from NC_084614.1 coordinate 46,748,225, forward strand.
AAAAAACTGCGACCTATAGTCCCAAAAATACTTTACATATATGTTGTCTGTCTATTTGTGTTGGCGCTGCGATGAGGTGGCGACTTGTCCAGGGTGTACAACGCCTTCCGCCCGATTGTAGCTGAGATAGGCGCCAGCGCCCGCCGCAACCCCAAAAGGGAATAAGCGGTAGAAAATGGATGGATGGATGATATATTGTGCAGGTAAAATATAGTTCATGAAGAAAGAATATTAGTGTTTTCCACTCAACACACCTCATTAACCTTAGTGAGGTGGCTGACACATCCCAGTTGTATAAGTCAGATGAGTCACTCCCTTGGCAAAAAAACACTCATGCACGTTTGCCTGGCTGGTTGCTCCACTGACTAAACAACGTTGAAAGGAAAATGCCTTCTGACCCAGTCTGCTGTTTGTGTATGGGAGGGGAAAAAAAACCTCTTCTGTGAGATAAGCTCTGCATTGTGTGCTTATTATCAGAAGCCTCGGTATCTGAACCTTTTCCATAGATTGTGCGAGCTGCGGAAAATGGCTGCTGCTCTTCCGCAGAAATGTGACTACACCGCTCCCACCAGTTCAACCAGAAATACTAAACTACTGGGCTGCGCAACAGCTGACATCAGAACTGTGGACTAAGCTCTAATGGAGGCTTTTACTGTCTGTGGAAATTTTGTAAGGCATCTATATTCATTTACAGTAATGTTTGTTTGCAAACTAGGGCTGATTGCTTTAATTTAAATTTAAATACAGGAAAAAACAACAACATGAAAAACTAAATGCCTTTACATCCCAAGATGCCACAGTACACCTGGTGCTAAAAGGTTGAAAAAACAGATGACGTAATCATCTTATTTGCACAACTCAGTGTTTGTGTGTGGTTGGGTAAAATATGTGTCATTGGAAATGTGCGGCATTTTCAAATGTAAACATGACATCCTTGACTAACCGGTGTACATTTGTGCCTTATAACACACACAGGTGATTGAAAAAATTTAGTGTGCTGATTTTTTATTGTCATTATACATCTATTATATCAATATATTGTAGGGTTAACATGACATCCTTGACTAACCGGTGTACATTTGTGCCTTATAACACACACAGGTGATTGAAAAAATTTAGTGTGCTGATTTTTTATTGTCATTATACATCTATTATATCAATATATTGTAGGGTTAAGGGGGGTTTCTGCTGTAGTACTCAAAATAACTTGCAGGCACTTTGTAAACAAATGTTTAAGTTTCGCGTTTGTTGGCGCTAGAGTTGCAGTTGTTCAGTGACAACAACAGTGTTGTGTTTGTTTTCATCCATACGTAACTACGATTGTTGTGCTGTTTGATGACCGTCTGTTGCTGGTTATCACTTGCAAATTGAAAGACCAACTCTGACTATGCAGAATAACGATATCATCTATTGTTAAAAGTTTTAACTACACCCCACTAGTGACAATCTCATTACAGTGTGTTTGTGAACGATGGCTAGATATCGATAAATCAAAATAGTAAAAAAAACAAAAAAAAACCGTATCTTTCTGTGGTGGCTCAAATTTATCAATGGCAGGACGTCACAAATAAAGGAGTGCATAGAGAACACTGTGGTAATAAAAATGGCAGTAAATGTTTTTGCATACAATGTCAACTAAACTGGAGTCATAAATCACTATGTGCCAGATAGCCATAATAGATCATTCTTTTAGCAGTTTCTGTTTACGAAAAAAACCCGGGAGTTATTTAGGCTATTATGATATCTCAACATATCACATTTTGATCTCTGTCAGCCATTTTGGGCCAACGTGTTCTTTATTTAATTTTATTTGTTACTTCCTCTTAGAACACAATATCTTCTGATTTTTTTTAATGTATAAAACATCATCGTTTAGCAAAATGTACCATGTGTATGTTCAATTGTACAGGTTGCTATTCACTTATTTTGAAGGTTTTTTTTAATTTTTTTTGTATGTTTCATGGTTCAAATTCTAATTAAAGTATACCAATGCTAAAATACTTGTCTCAAATGTTAGGTATATGTATTAATGTCAATTTGTGAGAGAGATTCCGTTTCCAGAATGAATACATTTACAAGAAAAACAGCTGCACAAAATTTTCGTTTTTTTGTAATTCCTATTTCTATGTATGGCTCTAAAAAAAACAAAACTGCTAGGATAGTTTGCTGAAAACTTTTAACCTAATGTCCACAATGGCATTGTCTATGCAAAAAAAGAGTAGTGCCCAGACGTGGGAACAAAACTCACTTTCTAGCCACTTTTTCCTGGTTCACCTTATGGTCTATCAGTAAAACATGGCACACACTTAAGAGAAGCCATGGATGCTTCAAATATATTTATTGTAGCGTTACTACACTCACATTGGCAATGATGCCAGACGATGATAATTACCATATTTGTAAAATGATTTGACCCGCTGTACAATGTTTGATCAATAATTCTCAAAATATTTTCATACATGTTAATTGAAGTCATTTTTATTTGTGTTATTGCACATGTTAAAAGTGCAATTTTAGTGTTGTTGATGTGCATTTATAATAAAGAAGGAATTAAAGTTATGGCAAGATGAAATATATATTTTTTTTAGGCTATTAGTCAATTAATCGAACAACCTAATCGATAGATTACTCGATTACTAAAATAATTGGTTGCTTCAGCCGTACAAGTATATAAGATTTGTGCCGATAACGTATTGGGTAGATATTGGTGTCGGCCAATACTCAACGCTGCAATATTAGGACCATAACGAAAGTGGAAGAAGTGGTATCGGACACCCTTATTGAAAGGTAACCTAATTTTGGCAATGATTTAAATCCTTTGTTATTTGCCCTTAAAGCAAGTTTTCAAGGGCTTACGGTATTTCCTGAGTTTGTAAACAATACTTGATATTTGTATCAATTCGACCACCTTGTTTGCATTTAAGAGTTCTCGCCTGCGATTAGCGGTTAGCATATTCTCCTACGGTGCGTAATGTAGCATGTTTAGCTATTTTTCGCCTTTCTTTTTGAAACACGTGTAAGAAACATAAATTATTTGCCGCCATGGAGGTGAGGATTATTGACTTAGAATTGGCTTTGCACCGTGGAGCTACATTGGCAGCTAGCAAGGACGCTACATTGCTTTGAGGATGCGATCATGCAGACACAAATAGAATCTGTCATCAACATGCATTACCTTGACGTAACAATAGTTTTAAAAGCTCTATTGTTCGCCAAATTTGTATTGTATTGTGTCGATATCGCGCAACCTTAGCCTGTGTTGTTTAATGGGAGGAGAAGATCCTGAGGAAAGTGAAATAGGGCATACAAAATAATTGTACTGAAAATACCATCATGTTAAACATCTGGTACGATAATGTGTCATTTTCCATCAGACAACACGATATATTTACTTATCATTTATTTATAATGTATTTATTCACTTTTCTGTTACAAACTGAGAACAAGGAAATGGGACAACATTGCTATGATATGAAAAGGAATGGTATTAAATAAGTTCTACTTCTTCCTACTCCTTTTCGGAGGTGCTATAATGAAATAACCGGAAACATTTGATGCATTGCATTGTATCGTATGCATGTTCAAAATAAACTGAAACTTAATTGAACTGAGCTGAGTTGGCACCGATAGAGTAGGATGTTTACACTTTTAAAGTCAATGTGCATATTTCTTAACAGGAAGCGCTAGGCCTGGGCCGATAACAAATTTTGTTGGACGATACATTTACCCTTGATTATTGCAGATAACTACAAACCCCGTTTCCATATGAGTTGGGAAATTGTGTTAGATCTAAATATGAACGGAATAGAATGACCCATATTCAGTTTAATATGTTACACAGACAACATATTTGATGTTCAAACTGATAAACATCTTTTGGTTTGCAAATAATCATTAACTTTAGAATTTGATGCCAGCAACACGTGACAATGAAGTTGGGAAAGGTGGCAATAAATACTGATAAAGTTGAGGAATGCTCATCAAACACTTCTTTGGAACATCCCACAGGTGTGCAGGCTAATTGAGCACAGGTGGGTGCAATGATTGGGTATAAAAGCAGCTTCCATGAAATGCTAAGTAATTCATAAACAAGGATGGGGCGAGGGTCACCACTTTGTAAGCAAATTGTCGAACTGCTTTAGAACAACATTTCTCAACGACCTATTGCAAGAAATTTAGGGATTTTACCATCTACGGTCTGTAAAGGCATAAAAAAATTCAGAGAATCTGGAGAAATCACTGCACGTAAGCGATGATATTACGAACCTTTGATCCCTCAGGCGGTACTGCATCAAAAACCGACATCAGTGTGGAAAGGATATAACCACATGGGCTCAGGAACACTTCATAAAACCACTGTCAGTAACTACAGTTGGTCGTTACATCTGTAAGTGCAAGTTAAACTCTACTATGCAAAGCAAAACTCATTTATCAACAACAACCAGACACACCCCTGGCTTTGCTGGGCCCGAGCTCATCTATGATGGACTGATGCAAAGTGGAAAGGTGTTCTGTGGTATGACGAGTCCACATTTCAAATTATATTTGGAAACTGTGGACGTGGTGTCCTCCGGAACAAAGAGGAAAATAAACATCCGGATTGTTATAGGCGTAAAGTTCAAAAGCAGCATCTTTGATGGTATGGGGGGTGTATTAGTGCCCAAGGCATGGGTAACTTACACATCTGTAAAGGCACCATTAATGCTGAATGGTCCATACAGGTTTTGGAACATCATATGTTGTCATCCAAGTAACGTTATCATGGACGCCCCTGCTTATTTTAGCAAGACAATGCCAAGCCACATGTTACAACAGTGTGGCTTCGTAGTAAAAGAGTGCGTGTACTTTCCTGGCCCGCATGCAGTCCAGACCTGTCTCCCATCGAAAATGTGTGGCGCATTATGAAGCGTAAAATACAAAAGCGCAGACCCCGGACTGTTGAACGACTGAAGCTCTACATAAAAAAAGAATGGGAAAGAATTCCACTTTCAAAGCTTCAACAATTAGTTTCCTCAGTTCCCAAACGTTTATTAAGTGTTGTTAAAAGAAAAGGTGATGTAACACAGTGGTGAACATGCCCTTCCCCAACTACTTTGGCACGTGTTGCTCCATGAATTTCTAAGTTAATTATTATTTGCAAAAGAACATAAAGTTTATGATTTTGAACATCAAATATATTGTCTTTGTAGTGCATTCAATTGAATATGGGTTGAAAAGGATTTGCAAATGATTGTATTCCGTTTATATTTACATCTAACACAATTTCCCAACTCATATGGAAACAGAATTTGTAATATTATTGTCAGTATTGTTTTAAGACCAAATTAAGCACAAATATAATCATATTATATAACAACAATATTAATGCATGTAACCCTTTCAATTGCAATAATCTTTAATTGGAAGGTCAAGAACCTTTACCTATCCTAATTAAGTGAAATTAAAATTCCTAAAATTACACTTCAACAAATATTGAACATCAGGATAAACTGGGTGTTGGGTGGTTTGTTTTGTTGGCCTTTTTTATTGCCATCACCGTCCAACAAATTTGACATACTTAAATGATTTGCCCATCTTGTGTGCTTCTCATTCGCGACTATCCAGGTTCTGTCGATGCATCTCATGTATGTAAGCTCCGCCCACCAAGACAAAGATTGTGGATAATTGATAAGAGGATTCGCTATGTTCATTTAATTCTGCTAATGAATAAACGCTATGCACAGAGTGAACCCTCTTGTAGCCTGTTTGAAAGCAACAGAGGAAGAAAATAAACACACACGGACATGGCAATGTATTATTACAAGCAAAATTATCAAGTGTGTTTTCATTTATCATTAAAATGATTCATTAATTGGCTTATGTAGCGCCAAATGTATCTCTGGCAGTCCAAATTTATTTGTGTCAGACCGCCACAAGTAGATGAAAGTATGGGAAAAACAGTATTTGTTTATTTTCTTGTGCCCTTGGATTTACCGTATTTTCCGGACCATTGTTATAATGCACCTTATAACCACCTGGTTATAAGGTGCACCTTATAACCACCTGGTTATAAGGTGCACTGCCGATAAATGGTTAATTTTTTGTTCATATAAAAGGCGCACTGAAATTTTAGGACGCGTTAAAGGAGTCATAATTTTTTTTTTTTTTCTAAATGTAAAACACTTCATTGTGGTCTACATAACATGTAATGGTGGTTCTTTGGTCAAAATGTTGCATATGTTATTTTTTACAGATCATCTTCAAGCTTATTTCTGACAGTTACTTCAGGATGAGCCGTTTTCTGGGCCCTCTTATTTACGTGGCTCACCTTAAGCAGCGTTTTCTCCCCATCATCTTTGTTGTAGCGGTGTAGCGTGCAAGGACGGGAGTGGAAAAAGTGTCAAAAGATGGAGCTAACTGTTTTAATGACATTCAGACTTTCCTTTAATCAATAACGGAGCAGCGTCTCCTCATCCTTAGCTCACTAGTGCAATAACAACGCCGAAAATGTGAAAAACCGTCCGACCAAAACTCTTTAATAACTAAAGGTCCTTGGGTGAATTATTTCAACTCACTACACCGGTATGTTTTAGCACTTTTATAACGAGTTCACTAACATATATGAGTAAGAACTTAACACTGCTTTATATTAAAAATGGAAACAGACGAGGATGAAGAAGGTCCAAAAACAAAAAGATAGAGAAAAATAAGAAGTTTATCGACTACGGACTACAAAGGTGGACGTGCACATTTTTTCAGGACTTATGCAGATCCAAATACAGATCAGCAGGCACATGAAGGTAAGAAAAGTTGCTTTTGCATAATATTGCAAAACAAAACACGAGATTATATGTCTTACCTTATACACACACCATAATAACACTCATTTGTTGAAGCACAGTGCAATCCATCGAGCCTTGTGGCTTCATAGTTTACCAAAGTCGTACTAAACATTTTAATCGATTTTTGAGTGCCGTGTGTAATGGAACATATAAAATGTTGCTGTTGTTTACATGTGTCATATCACAGTCTACACTTATCTCTTGTGTGTGACTGCGATCATATTGCAGTCTACATGCATATATCATGTTTGACTGCCATCTACTGGTCACACTTATTATTTCACCATGTACCAAATAAAATAGCTTCGAAGTCGGTAAGCAAAACCAGAATTATTCTATACATTAGGCGTACCGGGTTATAAGGTGCACTGTCGAGTTTTGAGGAAAAAAGGATTTTAAGTGCGCCTTATAGTCCGGAAAATACGGTAGTTGGCATCAGAGAAGCACATCAGCTTAATGTGACCCAGCTCAATCACGTTTAATATGCTGACTTGTGAAGCTACAGTGCATGTGACAGAGAGCCAGAGAGGACCCCAGCTGCAGGCTACATCTCTGACAGGCTGCTAGCTATTGACCTCAGGGCCGGGGGACATTCTTAGCAAAGACACATTGACAAGAAGAAGCGAGGCCAACTTGCTCTGCATTTTACTTCAGATTGATGTTGTCACAGGGTGGACGTAAACAAACATCCATACTAACATATACAGCAATTGTTTTGCCTTGTCACATGCTTTGTACAGGAATACGCACATGTTGACACCAACAGGGCAACAATTGCTCTCCTGTGTTCATATACTGGACAAGTGGAAGCATCCCTTGTTGTCCTTGGCTTGCAGCTGGACAATGAAATTAGAGGAGGAGAGTAGTCACCTGAAGCTCAGCACTACATGTCCGCTACTCTACATTGTTTATTTTCTTTGACAACTTAACCTCCTAAATTCAGTCAGTATGATGGGGCCTTAAAGGTTCAGCACAATCCATCCTGAGATGCTGGTCAACATTCTGTTAAGATATTTAAGCTTTTTTCTCATAGAAAATAATGACATTCTAAAATCTTTCAATGAACGAACGAGCATTGTTTAGTGACGTTTACGGTGCAAAAGACGTACGAGTGTAAAATAAGTCAACAACTTGTAATGATACTCTGTACAAAAAAGCTTTAACATATATTATGTTGCTTCAATTAATAATTTAATGAGGGTAACTATTAAGAAAGGATTCAATTTGGACCTTATTGAGTACCAGGAACTTGAAATATGCGGACAAAGCGGTAGTGTCTGTGTGCTCTGATGTGTGATGGCGGAAAAGCTGAAAGTTTTGTTTTCATTAATGCACTCATGTCAAAAGTGCAATTTCAATGTTGTTGATGTTGTCAGAAAATGACAAACTAAAAACATTTTTTTTAAATTTAAATGATTGTCTCTCAAATACATGTATTTCAATCAAGTATGTTTTATCCGATTACTCGTTTAGTTAAACAAACTGATTGATAGATTACTCGATTGCTTAAATCATATTTGCAGCCCTAAACAAGAGTGGTGGTGTGTGGGTGCGATGACCAAGAAGAACGCGGTGTTGGAATATAATTACAACACTTTATGTACATATTTATATACATATTTATATAATATTTACATATTTATATAATATGTAACTACAAGCTCCATTCACAGACAGAGTCCCATTGCTTTAATGAGCGGTCGAGCGAGTCAAAAGCCGAAAAAAAAAATAAATAAATAATAAAAATATATATATATATATTTTTAAAATTTTTTAAATTTGGCGCGGCCGTAATTATTTCGTGGCAGGCCGCCACAAATAAATGAATGTGTGGGAAACCCTGCATATATATCTACAGTACATACATACACACACACATATACATATATAAACATGTGTATATATATGTGTGTGTGTATATATATATATATATATACACATACATACATATATACAT